>NC_137822.1:51761774-51971774 GCF_963921795.1 Nannobrachium achirus | reverse complement strand
CAATGATCGATGAGCAGGCACGGATCAATGTTGAAAACAATAATCAAATCGATCGATAATAATGAATTAATCAATGATTAAGCAGTAATGGAAAGAGAGGATTGGGGAGGGTGTAGGTTCCGGGGAAGGTCGCTGACCCTGGAGTCTTTGGGGTAGGGGTCGTATAGCGTAATCGTCTGCACCGTCAGCGGCGACGTGGACTGAACCCCCGGCAGGAACCTGAGAATAGAAAATAGAGAGAGGAGGAGAGGGGGATAGGGAGAGGAGAGAAAGGTAGAGTGAGAGAGAGAGGGGAAAAAAGGCTGTGGTGGTGTAGGGGTGGTGGAGGGATACGAAAAAGCAAGAGGGGTTCTGGGAAGTTAGAGTGAGGATAAATAGAGCTAGGTAGCTGACTACGGGCCGGAGCTAAGGGCCAGGTAGGCCAGGTAGGTGGCGTTGAGCAGGTAGGTGGAGAAGGGGGTGGAGTCATGGTGTGTTTCTCTCTCTCCTGAACTTCTGTTGTTCCAACACCATTATATACTGAAGGGCATGACAGGATTTAAAGGAATGCAGTGTTACATCAACTTGGATGCAAGGGCTCCTGAGTACTAACTCTGAACAGTGGTGGAAGTATACTCTTATTAAATTGCTTAAAAGTACACAAAATAGAAATACTCTGTTTAAGTAAAATTCCTGTATTCAACATTTCATTTGAGTAGAAATACAAACATTTTTAAATCGAAATACCCTCACTCACTCACTCACTCACTCACTCACTCACTCACTCACTCACTCACAAACACTTTTTATTGCGACCGTAAGGTCGCAGTTTAGTATCAAAACCTCCACCGGCCGTCCGTCCGTCCGTCCGTCCGTCCGTCCGTCCGTCCGTCCGTCCGTCGGTCACATGTCACACGTCACACCTTTGCCCTGCTCATATCTCCGCATCAGTATGACATCACACTGCTGACATCAGTATGACATCGGCAGCCATAGTTACACCTGGAATGTTGAATCTCCATATATGGAGATAACCTACGCATCACACAAAGTCTGACCTCACCAGCCCATACTTGGGCATGGACGACTTATATCTCCATATACGGAGATGGCCATATATGGAGATACGATGACATCACAGAGTCCACAGCTGATGATGTGGCGTGATGTCATACAATACACAAACAAGCCCTATATAAAGGGACAATTCTCACCAGGGAAGAGAGCATTCCCCACTAGCTGAGTATCTTAAGATGGTTGGATGTGATGATAAGCTATAAGCTTAGTTGATCCTGGCGATAAGGTCTGAGTCGAGGAATGCTCTCTTCCCTGGTGAGAATTGCCCCTTTATATAGGGCTTGTTTGTGTATTGTACCAGTAAGACTCCCTAATCGGGAGATAAGCGACCGTTGGTCGCTTATCTCCACAAATAGGCCAAAAGTTTGTTTTACCAATTATTACACTCTATGTGAACATTTACATCAACAAATCCCAAGTACTGGTTTTCATATATGGGCATAAAAGAGATTTGGTTCCCCTGGCATCACAGGGATCTCCATATATGGGCATAAAAGGGATTTGGTTCCCCTGACATTACAGTGATGTCAGTGGCTGGTTCTACAGAGGGGATCTCCATTTATGGGCATAAAAGGGAATGTATAACACGGGGATCTCCATATCTCCATATATGGGCATAAAAGGGATTTGGTTCCCCTGGCATCACAGGGATCTCCATATATGGGCATAAAAGGGATTTGGTTCCCCTGACATTACAGTGATGTCAGTGGCTGGTTCTACAGAGGGGATCTCCATTTATGGGCATAAAAGGGAATGTATGTATGATGATGTCAGATATCATAGACGTCATAGGACTTTCACATAACGAATAACTGAGTAAGCATGTAAACCCGTAAAATCTATATTTGGGCATGGCTGATTTATGACCTCATCATGATGACACGAGCAAACACAGCTGAATTGTATAAATGATCAGTGCAGAAACCAACAGAAGTATTTGACCAAGACTCTTGATCTTCAAGAACCCTGAGAACCTGTATTGTTTAGTATTTTACCATTTTTGGTGTTTGAAATGTTGAACTGGACTTTACATGGTGAAAGTGGATTCAATATATTGAGACTAGGGTAAAAAAACATGGTTGCTATGGTAAACAGTTGGTTGCTAGGGTAAAACCATGGTTGCTAAGGTGGTTGCTAACGTACACTAACAGACCAGCAACAACAGACTGTTGCCACAGCAACATACACAAAGGTTTGTGTACACATGTGGTGTGATGTCATACTGATGCGGAGATATGAGCAGGGCAAAGGTGTGACGTGTGACGTGTGACCGACCGACCGACCGACCGACGGACGGACGGCCGGTGGAGGTTTTGATACTAAACTGCGACCTTACGGTCGCATATCTCCGCATCAGTATATAGGGCTTGTTTGTTTATTGTATGACATCACGCCACATCATCAGCTGTGGACTCTGTGATGTCATCGTATCGCATCAGTATATAGGGCTTGTTTGTTTATTGTAGGACATCACGCCACATCATCAGCTGTGGACTCTGTGATGTCATCGTATCTCCATATATGGCTATCTCCGTATATGGAGATATAAGTCGTCCATGCCCAAGTATGGGCTGGTGAGGTCAGACTTTGTGTGATGCGTAGGTTATCTCCATATATGGAGATTCAACATTCCAGGCAATGCTCTCTTCCCTGGTGAGAATTGCCCCTTTATATAGGGCTTGTTTGTGTATTGTATGACATCACGCCACATCATCAGCTGTGGACTCTGTGATGTCATCGTATCTCCATATATGGCCATCTCCGTATATGGAGATATAAGTCGTCCATGCCCAAGTATGGGCTGGTGAGGTCAGACTTTGTGTGATGCGTAGGTTATCTCCATATATGGAGATTCAACATTCCAGGTGTAACTATGGCTGCCCGTATGACGTGAGAGGTGGAGGTTGTGATATTTGTGGAGATAAGCGACCAACGGTCGCTTATCTCCCGATTAGGGAGTCTTACTGGTTAAAAAAGGTTTATTGCGACCGTAGGTCGCATTTACTACCAAAACCTCCACAGTCTGTCCGTGGGTGAGTGAGTCAGTCAGTCCGTCCGTCACACTTTTGCCCTGCTCATATCTCCACAACCGTTGCCCCCATCCATGCCAAATTTTGCACACACACTCCTTGACTGCCAAACTACAACCTCCAAGGACCCCCCGAGCCCCAGGGACCCCCAGCTCCCTGGGGGACCCCCAAGTGTAAAAAATGACCAAATGTGGTCACACGTCACACGTCACACTTTTTCCCTGCTCATATCTCCGCAACCGTTGACCCAATCCATGCCACATTTTGCACACACACTCCTTGCCTGCCAAACTACCACCTCCAAGGACCCCCCGAGCCCCAGGGACCCCCAGCTCCCTGGGGGACCCCCAAGTGTAAAAAATGACCAAATGTGCAAAAATGACCAAATGACCACCCCAACGGGGCTGCTCACGGGGAATTCCCGGGGACCACCCACTCCTCGTGCTCCAGAACGGATGCAAAAGTGGTGACGCCCCCAGTGGAGGACCCCCTCCACTGCAGCTCACATAAAATGCCGATAAGCGGTCGCTTATCTCCCGATTAGGGAGTCTTACTGGTGGATAAAACATTGTTACGCAAGCATTGGTATGGCAGCTATTTATGCTGTCAAAGGAACAGTCAATGATGGCAATAGACAGGACACACACACACACACACACACACACACACACACACACACACACACACACACACACACACACACACACACACACACACACACACTTGTAAATCTGCTATACAGTACGTCCACAGTCATATGTACTGCCTCCTTCACTGTCCTATCAAGGGACAAGTGCATTCTTCTCTCTGATACCAAGGTTATCATGCAGCAAATTATAGAAAATGAAATAACCGAAACAATAAAAGATTTACAAAAAAAGTATAATTAAAGTCTTTTCAACCAGAGGTGTCCATGGACAGGTGTGTGTGTGTGTGTGTGTGTGTGTGTGTGTGTGTGTGTGTGTGTGTGTGTGTCCGTGCGTGCGTGCGTGCGTGCGTGCGTGCGTGCGTGCGTGCGTGTGCGTGTGTGTGTGCGTGCGTGTAAGATATTTGTATTGTCCAACTTCACATAGAATATACTTTTGCGATGTTACAGTTAGCTTTATCTATAAAATACTAAACATATTTTCCATGAAACGTGCCAGCTGATCAAAGTTCACAACGTAGAGAGGTATTTCGGCTCTAATGCAATTGCATGACAAGAGTATATCGAGGGCTTGGAGTTGGAGCGCAAGGCAATGTTTAAGCAATCTATACTTTAATATAGATTAGGCTTCAATGAATGTATTTTAAAATATACTTTTAAATGTTGTTTTTAATTACATTATTACAATCAATGAAAAGCTGTCCGTAAAAAAAAGTTACAATGTCACTTACCCCCTTTGCACTCCAAGCCCTCAATATAAGGGCTGACATTAAGTGAAGAAATTCTTAGTAATAAGGATTTGTTGACTATTATCAATCAAATGCTTGCTATAAACAATAAGACACCTGCCTTTTCAGGTTGGTGAGTTTGAGAAGTATACATTTTAATTCAAACATTGTGTTGCCCCTGAAGAAAACTAAATTATGGAGCAAAACTTTAACCATGATTTCACATAACAATACAAGGCTTAAAATTAAATCTAATAGCAATAAACCTCCAAATGTATTGTAATGTAAAAAAAAATCTACAAAATATAATAACTCTGCCCTTCACACGGAGAACAATGTTACCTGACAGGTTAGAACACTTTGACGTCAGATGTTTTTCAGAGTTTTTGTTGAATAAGTTAATGACAACACCCTCAGATGAATATAGACACTCTGGATTGTTGAAGGTGGAGCACCGTCTTTTCTTTGAACGTCTCCTCTGCAGATGAAGGTAAAATGTCTCTTGTCTTTTCACATCCACTTCATCTGAATGTGAATTCAACAGGACCCAGCAGTAAATATTGTTTGAGGTAAAATGTTTGAGGTATAATATTCTTTTAAAATACATATTTAATATTTGCATACTTAACAAGTTGAATTACTGTATGGCCAATCCTCAACGCCAACCTTAATTTTGTGATTCCTGCCATAATGGTATTCAGCTCGGACAGCGTTGAGTCGGCAGAAGTGGGCTTGTGACTCGCCCGAGCAAGATGTCATCTGAGTGAATGCCTGCACTGAGCTCGCCTTGTTGTCAATGTTTTAAGCTTGGTTTTAAAGTGTTTAGGTAGGCTGCACTGCACTGCCCTATTTTCAGTGTTGAGTCAATGTTGATCATAAACCCCTCGCAAAAAGTTAGAAAACGTAACTTCGTCCAATAATCGATTATTTCTCTCCTTCATTAATAGGATATCAATTGCTATTGTGTTTTATATAAAAAAAAAACAACACACTTAGTTTGACAGCATCAGTAGGAATGAATAGTCTATAGCACTGTTTTCTCTGGCACAAGACACATGAGGTCTGTCAGATCAAACTATACAAAACAAACCTCTGTTCGAAGTGAAGCTGTGAATTTTTATTCTATGTGTTCTATGTGCTTTAGTTCTATATTTTTATGAATTCTGAATGAATGAATGAATGATTTTGTCTGGAGGGCCAAATTGTCATGTGAAGCTTGACCAATCCTCAAGGATTGTACGGGACATGCACAGGACAGACAAAACGAACTAATCACAGCGCAGAGATGCACGGGACAGGTACGGGACACACAAATCCACACCTTGGAAGTGGCTTTCACCGCTTCAAAAATAAACAGTCCCGTTGTGTAACATCACATCACGTCAGAGAGAGAGTAGAAAACAGAACATGCTTACTGGGGATACAGCCATGTTCGTATATTCAATGCCAAAAACATCAAGGGCGAGGTCGCGCCATGTCTTGACCATCTGGCCAGTGATGTATATCGGACCAGTTACCCATATATATGGAGATCCATGTACTGTATAATGGAGATATGCTGTGAGACCACAAACATGCTTACTCAGTTATTCGTTATGTGCAAGTCCTATGACATCTATGACATCTGACATCATACATACAATCCATTTTATGCCCATACATGGAGATGATCAGATCCCTGTCTGTAGAACCAGCCTGTATATGGGCTGTCTTGGCCATCTGTCTTGGCCATATATGGATTCTGTTATGGCCTTCATTATGCATTCCCATATGAAGTCCTGTTAGATATTGGCTTAATATTGATGGCATCAGGGATCTCCATATATGGGCATACAAGGGATTATGTTAGTGTGGTTCCCCTGACATCACAGTGATGTCAACCTCCACTGGCTGTCCGTCAGTCCATCACGTCACGTAACGTCACGTAACACTTTTTGCCCTACTCTTATCTCTGCCACCATTGCCCCTATCCATGCCTAACTTTGCACACACACTCCTTAGCTGGCAAATAACAACCTCTGCCCCTGATTTCTCACATGCCCCTGTTCTAGCGCCTCCATCAGGCTGCTTTTTCCTGACAACATTAATGGACACTGCTCCTACAGATCTTGCCTAAAAATGATGCAAAGTGCTACACACATTCCCTCAACACATAGGCATGCATGCCACTTAAAATCTTCACATCTACCTGCACATGACCCTCTTCTAGCACCACCATGTGGCCAAATTTAGAAAAACACATATTTTTCCACTGCCTCTACTGAGGTTCCACAATAATCGCTATTTCGACATGCTCCTGCACTTTCTGCCCTACAATCACACAAAGCAGTACACAGAATGTTTTAAGTCATCTCATCACCATGGATTTGTCCCATTTCCCATATTTCCTCCTGCTTGCCTACCATTGCCTTATCAACTTTGCTGGATTACAGAAGAAGAATATCCGGGTAGAGCTATGTCTACTATGTATAGCCTTATCAAGTTTGCTCCCATATTCTCTCCTGATTGGCTACGATTGCCTTCTAAAGTCTGTGTAAGTGACTTGACGGTCGTTTATCTCCCAATTAGGGAGTCTTATTGGTATTCAGTGTTGATGGACAGTGGGGGTGCACGGGGGAGAAGACGACAGCCAGCCCCATGGCCTCCCCTAAGTAACAAGAAATCTTGTGAAATCGTCAACCAATCATCAAGGACAATGATACACGAAAGAAGAAGACATGGGGGATGTTAATGAATATAGGAATGAATTGCAACCCAAAACGGGAAGATGCACAGTCGGTAATGCACACCTAACGTGGCTAATCTTTATAATAAATTAGCCTACTGAATTTAACGCTTGGTAACATGTTATATTACCCATTACCGCAAAGAGTTACTTAAGTAACAAGTTACCCCCAACACTGGCAGTGACAGTAAGTGACTGTTTATCCAGTAGGATTTATTAATGTATGTATTTAAATGTTTATTCTACCACTTTTTCGAGTCACGTGTTCAAATACTGGATTCTGATTGGCTAAATTCCGGAGGTTATCAGAGGACAACTGCCGCAACGTTGTGTGTCCGAGATCAATGCGCCTCAGTGTACATCCGGGGACTTCAGGAGGTCCTTTCCCCCAACCAACAAATGACGGTGGCAACGGTCCTATGTTTACTAACGTGCATGCTATAGTCGCCGATTTATTTGGATCCAATGCAATCCGCCAACTTTAAAGCCCCTTTTCTCTGAACCTATGCCTTTCTGGAAGCGAACAGCCTCTATTTACGGCCGGAACGGTACTTCTAACTGACGTTAGCTTAGCTGTAAGCTAGACGCATGGATTAGTATGGAGTTGGCGCCATCTGTTGGTGAGTAGAAGATGTTGTTTGTGGAACTATCTGCTGTCTCGCGGAAGTTTTATAGGCAATAATGATTGTAACTTAAGATCCTTGCAAGTTACAACTATGTGTTTTCTTTCATGTATACGGGAAAAAGTGGTAGAAAAGCTATTTACCACTCGGGGTCGGACATTATGCTCTCATAATGTCCTGAGTGATGGTGTTATCGGACTCGGCTGCGCCTCGTCCGATAACACCATCACTGCGGACATTATGAGAGCATAATGTCCTCTCACTCGGGGTAAATTGCTTACTTTAATTTCCTTTTATATTCTGACGGAAAGATCAACGAAGTAAGTAAATGTAAATGTGTATCAATGGGTGACAGAGTGAAGACATGTGACCAGCGGTGCTGTCCTCAGCAGAGATCCTGAACACAATGGAGCAACTTCAACTTCCTGAACTGTCAGATGAGGACTGTCCAGGTAATAATGGCAATGGGAAGAAGGAAAGAAAGAAAGAAAGAAAGAAAGAAAGAAAGAAAATGTTTAATTTCTAGTGACACATTATTATCAGAAAGAAAAAAATGCCTTATAGCTACATATGTTACCTGAATTTTCTCCCCTAAAACATGATGATCAGGTATTATGATTATAATAGAAGGAAGATTTTTTTTTCTTCAAAAAAGTGTACAGAAAGTGTTCAAATTATGTTTTTATGTGGCCACACCCACCAGTTCATTAAGTATGCCTGGTTGTCAGGTGGGTGGTGACCCAGTTTAAGTTAGCCACACCCACACTGTTGTGTGTATGGTAAAGGGGGAAGGGTTGATTATTATGTGTCCCAACACGGCTGACGGCTAGTCATTGATTTTTTTTGTTGAAGATATGGCTTATAGAATGATGCCATGCTGAAATACTACTTTTGAGATATTCAAGTTCTAAATAAATGTCTAACCTGCAATGACCTGCATGATCTCTCACATTAATTAAAAAAAGTCTTATTTACAAGAGTTAAGCTCTGGCGTTTAAGTGAAATGTAGCCTGATATTTATGAAATGCTTTTGTGGCTTTATCACATTTTAGTAAAAAAAAAAGTAATTTCAGCTGTGGTCTAAAGTAGTGGCTTCCGAAATGACTGCCCCTGTGTCACACTCAGTCACATATGATGTCATTTACTCAGTGTTTTTCAGTTGGGCCTTTTGACTCAGGCTTTCAGCTTTCAGGAAGTAACCAACAATACACAGGGCAGGCAAATGTGCACATTATAACCCCACCCTGTGGTCTATTACAAAACAGAAACAGTACAAAACTATGGCACCACCTCTTTAAATCCTTCTCTGATTTGACAAAGTGCATTAATGTATTAGTCATGTAAAACTGAAGGTTCTGGCAACATCAACATCAATGTCAGCTCCACAGCCAGAGACAGGGGTACATAATGCTTTTGTTACCTGGCAAATGTGATATTTACTGGTAAAATATGAATGTCATTCTCCCTTGATAATGACAGTAGTCCCACTGCATGAATGTCATGCTCCCACAGAGCACACTTAATTATCCTCTTGTCCTTAATGCAGGATCTGAACTTGCACCAGAAGACTCGGCTAACAATCCTGCCATCTCTGGTCAAACTGGTGGTCCTGTCAACAGCTCCACAGACAAAGGTAGGCCTACACAATATATTTTTACCCGGTATAGCATACTGCTAAGCTATGAAAGTTATTCTCCCTAGATAATGACAGAGTCCCATTTCATAATGATATACTCTACTATAGTTTGTGAAGCATTTCTCAACCACTCTTTTTTTTCCTTCTTCTTGCAAACAGCACTTTTTGTGATGCAGAATAGGGCACAGTTGATTCAAAAGGTTAACACAGTGATGGCTATAGTAGATAGTTTAGGAACAATGGTCCACCATGAGTTCCGTGCCAAGATGCAAGCCCAGGAGACAAGCATGGACCAAATGAGACTACTGTATACATTGATGCCAGATAAAGGGGGGGAAAACATCAAAGCAGCATTTTACGATGCCCTTAAACAACACGAACGCCACCTGTTGGAGAGCATGGGTAAGATATTATATTACATATTATATTATTATTCATTGTTGTGTCCACCCCACAAGCGGAATATTGTCTACCAGGCTAATGTGGTATGTTATACTGTAAAGATATGATTGTTATTATGGCATAATGACATATTTCATGAATGTCATGTCCACTGAGTCCACTTCATTATTGTCTTCTCCATATGCAGGATCTGAACAGCCATCGGAAGTCTCAACTAACAAGCCTGCTGAGAGCAGTAAGAAAGTCTTAATTTACAGCTTTATCATCACACTATCACAAAGTGATGGCAACATATGCATTTAAAAAACTCTACAATAAACACCGGGAGTATTAGATTGTCACTTAATTGTTATTGCTTTATGCCTATGTGTCATATAGGGATATTATCCTGTATTCCTCTTGATGATGGGGGGGGGGGGGGTGAAAGCAATCTAAATTTGATCAGTTCTGATATTACTAGCGCCAGCCTTAGGAGATGAACATTCGGCGAAAATAACCAATCTAGAAGCTCACAACGCACAGCATCACCACGTGGTGATGCGTTGTGAGTTTCTATCTATTTTCAGAAACTGGAATCCGGTCAACTAAATTGCAAGGCCATAAGGCCAAGTAGAGTTCAAGCGGTTAACTTGAGAATCACCAACCCTTCTCATTTGTGTTCCATAATTACCATTACCCTTAATGATAGCCTTTCCTCTTTTGTCTTTTAGAAACTCCTGCTGCTGTGTATCAACAACGATTCAAGTCTAAACTGAGAAAGAAGTTTCAGGTTTTGTCTACAAAACAAGGGAAAAAAACACTTTTTCTCAGACATCTACATCACAAAGGGTGGGAGTGGCGAGGTCAATAAAGAACATGAGGTCAGACAGATTGCACCAGCATCCATGCAACCAGCAGAACCAGAAAAGATAATCAGCTTTGAGGACATGTTCAAAACGTTACCTGGAGAAAAGGGCCCAATAAGAACAGTGATGACGAAAGGAGTGGCTGGTATTGGTAAAACAGTCTTAGCAAATAAGCGTGCTCTGGACTGGGCAGAAGACAAAGCCGACCAGAATGTCCTCTTCATGATTCCATTCACTTTCCGAGAGCTGAATAGGAAGAAGGACAAGGTTTTCAGCTTGATGGAGCTTCTTCATCAGTACTTTGGTGAAACCAAGATGGAAGAAATCTGTGGCCCCGACGGGTCCGGAGTTATGATCATCCTTGATGGATTGGATGAAAGTCGGCTTCCTTTAAAATTCGAGGACAATGATATCTTGACCGATGTCACAACGCCGGCCTCCTTGGACGTGTTGCTGACAAACCTCATCAAGGGGGACCTGCTACCCTCTGCTAAAATCTGGATAACCACTCGACCTGCAGCAGCCGATCAGATATCCACTGATTATGTTGACAGGATGACAGAGGTCAAAGGCTTCACTGATGCTCAAAAGGAAGAGTATTTCATGAAGAGATTCAGTGATAAGAATGTGGCCAAAACAATCTTCTCACAAATCAAGAAATCACTAAGCCTCTACATCTTGTGTCACATCCCAGTCTTCTGTTCCATCATTGCTGCCGTTCTGGAGAATGCGTTAAGAGAAGGAGAACAGGATGAGAAAGGAGCAACACTTAACACCCTGGCTGCGATGTTCATCCACTTCACAGTGGATCTGTCCAAACAGAAAGATAAAAAGTACACCAACAGCACACAGAACAGTGATGTCATTCTGTCGCTGGGAAAAATGGCCTTTGACCAGCTGGAAAATGGCAACATGATCTTCAGTGAAGAGGACCTGGAAAAGTATGGCATTGATATCAGAGATGCCGCTGTGTGCTCAGGCGTTTTCACACAGATCGTGAAAGAGGAGTATGGGCTATACGAGGACCAAGTGTTCTGCTTTGTCCATCTGAGTGTTCAAGAGTTTCTGGCTGCTCTTTATGCCTATGTGTCATTCATCAACAAAGGTGACAACGTACTGTCAGACCCAAAAGCAACCTCCAAGTTGACAAAGCTAAAGCTAAGAAAAGGTGACAATGTACTGTCAGACCCAAAAGCAACCTCCAAGTTGACAAAGCTAAAGCTAAGAAAAAATGAATTTCACTTCTACCAGTGCGCTGTAGACATGGCCGTAGAGAGTCCCAATGGACACCTGGACTTGTTCCTCCGTTTTCTGCTGGGCCTCTCATTGGAGTCCAATCAGACTCTCTTACGACGACTGCTTGATGTGAAGACAGGAAATAGGTCCAAGGCCAATAAGAAGACCATTGAGTACATCAAGGAGAAGATCAGGGCGAATCCCTCTCAAGAGAGATGCATCAATCTATTCCACTGTCTAAACGAGCTGAATGACCATTCTCTAGTGGAGGAGATCCAACAGTCCATGAGTTCAGGAAGTCTCTCCACAGACAAGCTCTCTCCTGCTCAGTGGTCAGCTCTGGTCTACATATTGCTGTCATCAGAAAAGGAACTGGACGTGTTTGACCTGAAGAAATTCTCTGCTTCAGAGGAGTGTCTTCTGAGGCTGTTGCCAGTTGTCAAAGCCTCCAAGATAGCCCTGTAGGTGCACTGATAATAAGTCGTTAGATTCAAGATTGTTATTTTATTTTAATAGGAAAATAATTACAATAATCTTTTTTTATTATTCAGGCTGAATGTCTGTAACCTTTCAGAGAGATGTTGTAAGGAGTTATCGTCAGTTTTCAGCTCGAGCTTCAGTTTGAGAGAGATTGACCTACAATCTACAAAGTAGAGATTAACAACAATCTAGAGGATAGTGGCGTGGATCTACTCTCTGCTGGACTGGAGAGTAAGCACTGTATACTGGAAACTCTCAGGTCAGTAACTAGGTGCACTGATAATAACGAGTTAGATTCAATATCATGTGATCATATTTTATGATCACACAAATGTTGGTGCTGAGATTGGATGTTAGGAGTATTAGACTGCAGGGCACAGACAAAATCTGCACAATACACAACACACAATACACAACACAGTACAATATACTAGAACACAATTACACTACACACAATATAGTCAACATAGGGAACATATCAGTGTAGAGGAGGCAGTGTTTCTGTACTCAAGATTAAATAAATCAAAGATTAAAGATGTGTAATGTTACATCTCATAATATGAGAGGTTTTGGTTCCAGCCAATTCCTAATTATTGTAGCAGCAATATTAACACTAACAAAGCTATTTAAGAATTATATCTGTAGTAAATTAAAAAGTAATGAAAAATTAAGTAATATCATTACACTCTCTGAGGTACTTAGAGATTCTGTGTGCATGGGTAAAATATTATATGCATATTTGTACAGTATGTGTGCACTGTAGTGTTAATTTCGACGACTAAAACTAAGATAAAAAATGTTTGTTGACTACCTGTTGTCACTGACTAAACATATCGACAATTTCCTAGAAAAATTAAAACTATACTAAAATGTTAGGGAGGGACTAGTGGAGTAGAGATCCAGTAGAACTAAAAGACAAGTCATTTTAAGTTTGGTCGCACTCTGTTGTTACACTCTGAAAATAGAATATCTACAAGCTCACAACGTTGTAAGCTTGTAGATCGGCTATTTTCAGCATGCAACCAAGTGTAAAATAACGCACTATGACACCATCAAGGCCAGCCAAAATACACTTATGTCGACAAAATCAACTGTAGATTTAGTTGACTAAAACTAGAGTAGAACTTAAAACTTTTCAAATGACTAAAATGTGACTAAAACTAAATTAAAATGTATTTAAAAAAGACTACATCAAAATTTGCTGTAAAAATGAACACTGGCTCATTGCACTTCATATGTGTATGAGCGTATGCACATGTATTATATGTGTGCATAATTATGTTTGTGTGTCCAGCCATGCAGTAGGTAGGCCTAACTGTGTGTGTGTGGGTGTGTGTGTGTGTGTGTGTGTGTGTGTGTGTGTGTGTGTGTGTGTGTGTGTGTGTGTGTGTGTGTGTGTGTGTGTGTGTGTGCGCGTGTGTGCGTGTGCGTGCATACATGTACATACGTGTACGTGTCTGTGCGTGCACTGATATGAACTGGTCAGATTATGTTATTTCATTTTAATAGAAAATAAAATTCAATTACCATTCTTTTTTCGTCCAGGCTGAGTGGCTGTAACCTTTCAGAGAGATGCTGTAAGGAGTTATCGTCAGTTCTCAGCTCCAGCTTGAGTTTGAGAGAGATTGACCTCAGTAACAACGATCTACTGGACAGTGGCGTGGATCTGCTCTCTGCTGGACTGGCGAGTAAGCACTGTATACTGGAAACTCTCAGGTCAGTAAGTAGGTGCACTGATAATAACTAGTTAGATTCAATATCATGTGATCATATTTTATGATCACACAGATGTTGGTGCTGAGATTGAATGTTGGGAGTATTAGAATGCAAGGCACAGACAAAATCTGCACAATACACAACACACTGCAATACACACAATGGACTCTATTCATGCCCTGCCCACTCAGCAAATTTCTCAGCAACTTCCTGGTGCTTTGAAGGGCAAACCCTTAAATGCTTTGGGCCTTTTACTGTCTTGTGTTCTTGATCATGCTAGCTGTATTTTATACTTTACTATTCGGAAATTGCATTAAATTTGCGATTTCTGTGCAATTTGCGAACCCTGCTGGCCTCCACATAGAAATTGCCATGGCTGTAGAGGTCTCCGGGGCAGAAGACCCCAACTTGGTGTAGTGTCTGGTCCTGAGACTTAGTCACAGTCATGGCAAAGCAGCCAACAGTAGCCAACAGTATCCTTTTTATACTGTTGGATAATAGTGATGTCACATGTACAACTGTTGTCATAAATAGTCACACTTAGAAAGTGTCAGTGTGATGTAAAACGGATGTGTGCCCATATATGGAAATCTCTATCTCTCAGTCCTTGTCAGTGTGATATCAGTTTGATGTAAAACGGATATGTGCCCATATATGGAGATCTCTGTATCTCTCAGTCCTTGTCCCCTATTATGGGCATATTGGTTGGATCGACGGTTCTACTGAAACATTTTGTTTTGTACAACTGTACATCATGCAAGTACAGTAGGGAGGCAGGGGAAGTAGCTAAGAACGTAGGCAAAGATCTGAGCTATCTGAGTGTGAAAGTTGTCTGTAGAGTCTGTAGATCCAACCATGTGTTGTGAGACGTCTTTCATGCAAATCGGGCCAATTTGGCCTCTGCTTCAATTAGTAGTCAGGATTGTAGCAGCAATAATAACACTAACAAAGATATATTTAAGAATTATAACTGTAGTAAAGTCAAAGGTAAAGACAAATGAAGTGTACATTCATCATAACACACTCTGAGGTAGGCTACTTAAAGATTCTGTGTGCATGGGTCTTTAAATATTAATGCATAATTATTTGTACAGTATGTGTGCACTGCACTGCATGTGTATATGAGTGTATGTGTACATGTATGCATATGCATGTGTGCATACTTATGTTTGTCTGTGTGTGTGTGTGTGTGTGTGTGCGTGCGTGCGTGCGTGCGTGCGTGCGTGCGTGTGCTTGTGCTTGTGTGTGTAGTTTATCAGGCTGTTTGGTCACAGAGAAAGGCTGTTCTTCTCTGGACTCAGCTCTGCTCTCCAACCCCTCCCATTTGAAAGAATTGGACCTCAGCAAAAATCATCCAGGAGACCGAGGAGTGGCGCTACTGTCTGCTAGACAGAGGGATCCGCACTGCAGCCTTAAGACTCTTAAGTATGGAGGCACTTGATGCCACTCAGTGGCATGGTGCTCTATAGGTTTACAGTACGCTAACACTGTGAGTGTGATGTTGAAAAGTATTAATTGTTTAATGTTTAATTGTGTGAAATCGTTATGTATTGATTCTGTTTTCAAAGAGAAAAGACAGGCCTGACTTTGTCTCTCCCTCATCCCCAGTGTTGACCATGGTGGAGTGTGCTTGCTGAAAAGAGGTTTAAAGAAGTGCCGTGCACCAAGTAAGTGTGTATATTGATTTATTCATTAAATTAAAACAGCACAACATCCAGCTATCACATCCAGTCAGAGGTTTCAATTAATAGTAGGATAGTAGGAATTGCAGGACTTATGATAGGATATAGTATTATTTATACTTTGTAAACTGGTGCTGCATTGTGTCTTGTTCTCCCATCATTAATTGAACATATTCGATTATTGAAAAATTACCACTTCATCTAAATATTAAATGTTATGAGCCAATGAGCATGCAGGAAAAAAAAAAAAAACTCACAACACATTGTGCCGTCATACAACAAAGTAGACTAAAGTAGGCTTGATGGAGAAACAGCTTCACTGTAAAATCCTCACAGTTAAAAATGGGTTAGATTCCATTTGGTTCCATTTCTACTCTCTCAGATCAGTAGTTAGTGGTAGACTGAATAGTGGTAGTATTCATAATTACAAATGACAAAGTACATTTTCTTTGACATCAATGCGATGCTGTGAATAAAACGTGATCCAGTCCTGACTGATATCCAGGCAGTGTATGATGAATCACCATGCCTATGCTCTGTGAGCATTGTAGATCAGCTATTTTTGAAAAGCCTAAATATGAAATAGGGCATAGGTGGGTAATGTATGTGAATTATCTTCTTTTCATAATAACATGTCATTATTTAGTTTTATTTGTTTGTAAAATGTTGTTGTGTTGTATCTCGTTCTCTCATCAGGTGTGTGTGAACTCACACTGGATCCAAACACGGCAAACAGCTGTCTCTCTCTGTCTGACAACAACAGGAAGGTGACATGTGTGGATGAGGATCAGTATCCTCAGTATCCTCATCATCCAGACAGATTTACAAACTATGCACATGTGATTTGTAGAGAGAGTTTGATTGGACGATCTTACTGGGAGGCGGAGTGGAGTGGTAAAAGGGTTGAGATAGCAGTGACATACAGAGGAATCAAAAGAAAGGGTAAGGGTGATGAGTGTAGCTTTGGAAATAATATCAAGTCTTGGTGTTTGGTTTGTTATCGTGATGTTAACAGATACAGAGTGGACCACGATAAGAAGTACACTGACCTCCCTGTCAGACCCTACGGCTCCAACAGAGTAGGAGTGTATTTGGACTGGCCTGCCGGCACTCTGTCCTTCTATAAAGTGTCCTCTGACACACTGACACACCTACACACCGTCCAGTCCACGTTCACTGAACCACTCTATGCTGGGTTCTATTTGGATTATAAAGACAGCTCTGTGTCTCTGTGTCAGATAGTGGAGGAGCAGGAGCAGGAGCAGTGCTGGTTATAGGACTCAGGTGGCCCTATGCAAGATTAGAACTTGCATTCAACTGCATGAGGAACATTATCAAATTATTCTGTTGTGTCTTGTGTGAGATCTTTGTTTTATTGCATATTAAAATAACGCTAGTTTTTGGATAGGGGATACGTGACATAATATTTATATTAAAAGAATATATATTCTCCCTGTGATGTGGCCCCTTAGTGGTTGTGGCCCTAAGCGACCGCTTATGTTGCTTATGCCAAGAACCGACACTGAGCAGGAGGAGGGTTAGGTTAGGGTTACCACGACGACAACGAGGTGGTTAGGTGTTAGGGTTACAAATAATATGTTAGGATTAGGGGTGTAACGATACATTTTAACAACGATACGATACGCATCACGATACATGGTTGATGATACGATACATGGACAATATTGGTTAATTCATGGCGATACGATACGGATACGATTCGATTAAATGATTTAAAATCGATATAGTAACTATTTAGCAAAGAAACTAAATCTGTGTGAAACGTGTCAATAGTGCATGTTTTTAAGGGAAACATCTATTACTATGGATATAAATAAGTTAACACTGTGATTCTCTAGCAAATACATGGACATTAAACATATGGACAAACCCGCACCGACCTGAACACAGAGATTACACACATGTATCGATGGACCAAGAGTAGCTATATGGAATGGAAAAGTAATTAAACCCTTCTTTTTCATTTTCCTTCTTAAAATTGCTAAATACAAGGCACAAATACTTAGTTTCCATACAGTCAATTATTTGCACTGCAAAACGATTCAATACCGGTTGTAAAACGATACAGATATGATACAAAGCCAAAACGGTACGATATTTTGCTTTTGCAAACGATATAGTAGATCATTGCAAATTAAAAACGATTTTTCGATATCGTTACACCCCTAGTTAGGATCCATTTGGTTTAATTTGTACCCTCTGACAGTTACAAATAGGTTAGGATCCATTTGGTTTAATTTGTACCCTCTGACAGTTACAAATAGGTTAGGGTCAATTTGGTTAAATTTTTACCCTCTTACAAATGGGTTATGGTCGATTTGGTTTAATTTGTACCCCCTGACAGTTACAAATGGGTTAAGGTTAATTTCATCCCATATGGCATATTACAAGGGGCACTCCACCACTTTTCAATCTATCTTCATATAATAGGTCCTCACTAATGTTCATGATAAAATATCACAATTTTTTTTTCTACTCAGTTTGGGTCTCATAGGAGAGCTGTGGGAGGGTCAAATCCTTCTACCGGTGAGATCATCAATGGGAAATGCAAGCTAATAGAAACTGCAGGCTTTCTATTCCTGAAAAAGTTGCAATGTTAAAGTGGAAGCCATTGTTCTCGTGATAATAAAAATCAATTTTATTTTTTCAAAAATATTATCTATTTTTTTTGTCAAACGATGATGTCAGCGGTAGAAGGATTTGACAGCTCTCCTATGAGACCCAGACTGAATAGAAAAAAAAATTGCTATTTTATTATGAACATTAGTGAGGCCCTATTATATGAATACAGGTTGAAAAGTGGTGAACTACTCCTTTAAGTAAAAGTAGTACGCCACAATGTAGAAAGTAATATGTCTGTATTCAAACATTTCATTGCTAAAAGTATTAGCATGAACTTATACCCATTTCAAAATATGTTACAATGTTTCAGAAATGGCTCTAAAAGCTCACAACACTTCACATCTAAAATAGTGGTTCATTTATGTTTTGTAATCAGGGCCTGGTTCTTTTAAGCGGTCGTTATAGACCCGTTTCTTGTTTACAAACAGTGAGACTAAATGCACAGGTGACTGTATCATGTAATCAATTCCCAACAATCCCCAAACCTGTTGTTTTGGGGAGGGCTGCTTTCATTGGCTCATTTGGTACCGACCTGCGTGCGCATCTAGGTTTTTATCAGTGTAACGTATACCAGAAATGCATATATAGGGCCACAACCACTAAGGGGGCCACATAAAAAAAAAATATATATATATATATATATATATATCCCCTATCCAAAAACGAACATTATTATTTTAATACGCAATAAAACAAAGATCTCACACAAGACACAACAGAATAATTGATAATATGCCACAGGTAGTTGAATGCAAGTTGCAAATTGCATTATGGAATCCATCTGCGGCTCACAGGCCACAGTGGTTGTGACTTTGTGTGTGTTGTGACCTGTCACACGGCTGCTCCAGTCACTGTCTGTCAGTAATAAATCAATGTGCTGAGACACCCATATCTGCCCGTATCAGCAAAGAAATGAATAAAGAAAAAACTAGTCCTAGAACCGGCACTGTTTGTAATAATTTAAGCTACGTAGTTACTTGTGAAATCATTGCAGTGGAGTAAAAAGAAAAGTACAGTACTTCAGAATTGTAGACGGGAACAGTACTTGAGTAAACGTACTTTCCACCACTGTCCATGTGCACACTCTCAAGGTTACAAATATCAACATGTACAAATACAAAGCCAGAAAAGTGATGCAATATATTAGTGTTAGCCTGACACTCAGCCTGAATTTTCATTTCGTTTCACTCCTCAACATATTTTTTTTTTTAATGGGCATGGCTAGCGATTCAGGGGCTGGAGCCAGACACTCGCCCTCTCTCAGACTATATGAGCCAGACTGTATAGAGCTTGTAAATTATGGGTTATATGTTGTTCAGATCAGAGCTACAACTATGTGATGTTTGCTGTTTGTTTCACATGTTCACATGATCAATAAGACCTGTATTATGCCCGGCTGTTGCTTTTTAAACTTTGTCATGTATAAACTACATGATATTCTATATACAGATGCTGATCTTATTCATTCATGTGTGAGTCTTGGTTTTGTACGTCTTTTTCCTTGAATTGTCAAGAACGGTAGAACATGTCTCGATTGATTAAATATTGTAAATTGTAAAAAACTGGTAAAGTTGAGTTAGACAAGAATGTCATGACTGCTAATGATGTATGTACACATTATTATCAACTTTTATGACAATAAACTTCCAACGTTCATTCTCTTTGAAAAGCGCATCTGTTCATTATTCATATTTTTAAATATAATTATATAATTAATGTCCTTTGTCTAGGATTAATTGCAGAGTTTGTGCTGATTATGTCTGTTGATTTAAAAACCTAAAGCATTAGTTCTCAAAGTGGGGTCTGGGGACCCCCAGGTGTCCTTTCAAATAGTTGATATAGTGTCACAATCATTTGAACCACTTTAAGCATAGTTTATACTTTGGCTATTCAAAATGGCATAAATACAGCTCATATATAGCGTGTCACTTTGTGCTGTGCAATGAGCTTGTAGATCTTTTTGCTAAGGAACGTCTCTGAATACTTAATTACTTAATTACTTGATAACAATTCCTCTAATGCCTCTATGCTTGCTTTGTAAAACACCCCTGAGTTGCACTGTACTTGAGTTATTTTTTCCATACACGACTCTCTTCACCAAAAATAAGCGATCTACAAGCTCTTGTAGCATCTTGTAGTGAGCTTGTAGATCTGCTACTTTTGGTGAATATCCCCTTAGAATTGGGATGCTGGGGTCTGAGTGATTGAATGCCAAGTATAAACGTTTAGCCTATTTATTTTAAATCTGTCCTAATTAAAAATGAAAGGGAGCCTCCACACACTCAAAAGTGTGCAAAATCATGTTCTTTATTTTCCAGTTAAATAAAGTGCAAGCTTTTGGTCATACAGTAGACCTTCTTAAGGCATGCAGCACCTCACCTAAATCTATTGGCAGATGAGCGGTGGTGCTCTCACTATTAATCTGTCCTAATGGAAGCAGATATTTTCTCAAGTTTAAGTTTGTTAGGCCTATTATGAACAGTATTTGTCATGGACAGTATTTGTCATTATTCCAAAAATAATAAACATGCTGCATTAGCATAAAGCAAGTTGCATTAGCATAAAGCAAGTATTTGTCTACTCCCATGTTGATATAAGTATTAATATCTGTTTAAGGTAGATTTAGAACAGATAAAAAATATGCTTTTAATTTGCGATTAATTGCGTGATTAACTACAGACAATCATGCGATTAATCTGATTAAATATTTTAATCGACTGACAGCCTTAGAAAAAAGTGTTGTGCAAATTACACGAAAATCCCAGGAGAAGATACATTTTTACTGTTTTTTATATAATTCAAAATGGTGGGAGATCTAAAGGTCAAAAGTCAGAGTGGCAAAGTTGTTCGGCATGAGGAGTGTATGTGTGTCCAGGTTTCATGGCTGTATGTCAAACAGAGCATGAGCTATACCTGTTCAAAGTTTGCACTTCCAAAGGCTTCCTACATCACACTGAGTGTAGCTCTGCCTCAATGTGTTCAGTATTTTGTGTTTTGGTCTTGTAATTTCTGTTAGTCTGTTCATCCCCAAGTGTCTCTTATTTTGTAGTAAAGTTCTTCTGCTTCCTGTCTGCCATTGTAGCTGTCTTGTCTCTCCACTCTAATTATTGTTAACCCCTGTCACCTGTGTCCTGTTTGCCACAGCCAATCCCAGTGTTGATTGTACTTTGAGTTCACCTGCATCTAGTTAAGTCCCTGTCTATATAAACCCCTCTGTTTGCCATCAGCCTTTTCATTCCATAAACCATCCTCTATGCTGTCTCTGTCAGTGTGCTTGCCTGTTTGAGGAACATTAGATTTCTTTTCAGTTGAACTTCTCTTCCTGCCACAGTGTATCTAACATTACACTCTGTACCAATACACTTTTGGTGGCCACCAGCACTTTTCCGGGTGCGCTATATGGAACCCCAAAATTGATATGTAGGGAGTATTTAGTCATGGACCCCCTTTTTCAACATATTTCGTGCCAGTCCCACACATTATTCCAGATTTGTAACATTTTTGAAAAAATAAAGTCATAGCTTGTAGATTGGCTATTTCAAATATATAGTGAAAAATAGTTTTTTTTTTTTTTTTTTACTGCTCCTACAGATTTTGCCCTAAAATCATGCAAAGCGGTACACAGCATCTCTAAAGTCACGTCATCAACATGGATCTGTCACATTTCCCATATTCCCTCATGATTTGCTACAATTGCCTTCTAAAGTTTATGTATGCGACTTGACGGTCGCTTATCTCCCGGTAAGGGAGTCTTACTGGTGGATACTTTGATACAATGATGATGACACTGTATATCTTTTTCAATTATTGCCAGACCCAGGGGGTCGGCCTACATAAGGCTTTGTCGGTCTGTCGGTCGGTCGGTCCCTCTTTTCCTCAGTGTGCCTGTGTTTGCCTCTGACTGCTCATCTGCCCCTCCCTTCCCTTGCTCGGCTGATTGCCTTGAGTGCCGTCACCTGTACGGGACCAGCTGAGTTGAGTTGGCTGACGAGCTGCTGAGACTATAAATTCCTGTGTGTTCATGTGTTAGTTCAGTGCTGCAAAACATTTGCCCCACAGCCATACTAGTGAAAACAGCCCATCTACAAGCTCACAAACATTTCCAGCTGCTCAGCCTATAAAATCCTGTGTGTTCATGTGTTAGTTCAGTGCCATACTAGTCAAAACAGCCGATCTACAAGCTCACTACGCTTTGTTGCTGAGACTATAAAATCCTGTGTGTTCATGTGTTAGTTCAGTGCCATACTAGTGAAAACAGCTGATCTACAAGCTCACTACGCTTTGTTGCTGAGACTATAAAATCCTGTGTGTTCATGTGTTAGTTCAGTGCCATACTAGTTTTCATTGCGGGTCTGGCACAACCAGGTGACCTGGTCTAGTTCTTAAGTTAATTGTCCCATTTGAAAAATAATCCACATGACTGGCATATCAGAAATGATAAAACAGAGAGAGGGGAAGAGAAGGGGAGACACTATGGGTACTCCATAGCTCAGCTGCAGTTTTTCTTCTTCTTTTTTTTCACATTGGGGAATGGGGATCCGACGGGGGAAAGAAGACGAGAGAAAAACCTGCAGCACATTCAGTCATTGCCTGTCAAAGCATGTCATTGTGTCCTTTGATTGTTGCTGACATGACATCAACCTGTCTGTTACACACAGTGAAGTGCATGATACTCGACAATCCACTCCTTGTCAAATCCCGCCCCATTAGTAAAGAGGGGAAGGTGCTGTCTTCCCTGACTATGCATTCAGTTTGGTCTGGTTCCTTGTCTGTATTTTTATGCTGTCGTGATTGCTCTTTTCATGACTGATGTGCCAATTATTCATCGATCCGAAGGGCTTTCTCATTTTCAGGGAGATTAACAAATATTTCACATTGCTGGCAGGTATCCTTCTTCCTAACGTGAAAGGAGATGTTAAATTAATTTGTGAACATGTTCCGGTACAGACTTTCTTTCACTGGTGTTGTGTTCCACTCAATGCACTTCAGTGTGTAATTAGCTCATACAGTGTCCCCTCAAGACAGAGTCCTGAACGGGTCAGATTTTGACAACCTGCGCCCGCCCCGCCCGTCATTAATCAGATCCGTGGACCAACCCGTTACCCGTGATTACATGCAGTAAAGTAAATAGCCTACAGCCGTGCGCCACTCGAACGTCCCTGCACGCTGTCCTCAGTGTTTGCCACGCAATATACAGTATTTACATAAACGCCAGGTCGGCTGTCACTCTTAATTCTTTTAGATAGCCTTTTAAACCACCCTTGCTATGATGAGAACATGGGCTATTGTGCTAGTGCGTGCTGTGGTTGTGTGTGTCCTGTCCTTCCAGCAGCTCACTGAGTCTTAGACTGAATGTATGCAGTCCGCTCCAGCCGCTCCTGTGATTGTAATTCTGCCCATTTAAAATATATGTAACCAATCGAATCTTAGTTAACGATATCAATATCGATATCGTTCATGTGAACTAGTTTGTTGAAGCTTCTTCGTTATAATGATCAAAATCGCTATGACCGCACCGCACCATGCCGCGCCGCACCGCACCACCACAATAAAGTGCAGTTTTTAGTGCCTCTTCCCTGGCTGGAATCCAGACTTCAACCGCCAGCAGCAGTGGTGATCTCCTATCGAGACTTCCACTTCAGTCACAATGCAAACGTCTCGTTAGGAGATCTCTATGTAAAGCATAGCGATTTTTATCTTTTCAACTAATTTTCACTGTGTATTCACTCTATTGTGTTCCGAAATGTTCCTATTTATCATAACAATACAAAATAAAAATAAATATCGATTCAAGGCAATTTAAAACTACACTCTTTGCATTAATGTGAATGAAAGAATGGGGACTTTGTCCCACTGCATAACTCCGCCCCTGTAGCAAAAGAGAAGGATTTTTCTGGTTGGCCAGTGAGGGACCAATCAGAAGGCTAACAAAGGGTGAATTAAGGCCCGCAACTGTACATCTGCCACTGCGCTACTGTTGAGATCCATTGTGTTTATCTGCAGTGAACGTGGCATATATCATTAAAAACCTGAATGGCAGCCTAACGTCACCGACTGTAGCTTGTAGCCTAGCTCACTCAACTCGACCTGGTATACTTTCTTTTTCATTGACTTGGATTTTGCCTCTAATTATGCCCCCTGGGAGAACACTTACATTAATTACCCTATTGGAGTTAAAAGAATTAAGTCCCTTCTTAACCCTCAATGGTTTCTCTCTGAAAAATGAGCTTATTGTAAAAAGATTCACGGGTTCCGCCATTGTTGTTTTGAATGGTGAGGATAGGGGCTGGTGTGGCTTTGGCACCAGTTTTCTCCGCCTACAAGATGACGTCAGACTTAAGACTAGTCGACTAGTTGGTGAAAGCCCTATTTCAAACTATTTCCAAACAGTTTGCTGCAAACACAACAATCCTGCTGATCCCCCAAATACTGGGAGGGGAATATGCATTTCTCCCAAGACATGCATCAACAGCTGAAAGACATCTTTGTGGAAAAAAAACCTTACCACTTTTCATGTAAACCCAACAATACAACAAGACAAAATGATGATGATAAAGTCCCGGGAACATCTACTAGCAACAGAGTAGTTTTATTTATAATAGTCAAAACAAGACGTCTAAAACGGGCTAAGATGAAGGACGACAAGAAGAAGGATGACACCAAGGAGGAGGAGAAGAAGGATGACAAAAAAAAGGAGGAGCCCAAGAAGGGAGAGGAGAAGGAGGAAGCCAAGAAAGAGAAGTGAGCGGGGAGGAACGGATCAAGTCAAGCAGACCAGTGGGGAGCATTATGTCCTGGGACAACATTGTCATCTTTTCACCAGAGTCTAATCAGAGTCAGATCGAGAGTTGTTCCAATATTATTCAGCAGGTTGACATTTGGCTGGGGCTGGGTGGGGGGAAAGGCAACCACATTGGAAAACAGAACTGGATGGTGGGCGGGGATGACCATTTGATCTAACAACCATACTCCAGTAACCCCATGCCAGTAGGATAATGTCCATGGATGAGTGCCTGTATGAAAAGATATAGACAGGTTAGATGCCTTAAGGCAGACAAGGGGAAACCCTGCTAAAAGCCCATAGAGTTAACACAGAAATCGCAGGACTTAAAGCCAACAAATCATTATTTTGAACGGTAAAGTAAATTGTAATTCTAAGTCCATGGGCTGAAGAAGGCAGATGGGCCACCTTGTGACAACAGCCAAAATCTCTCCAACAAACACTCCTATTTACACACATTGAGCATGAATACATTTACTTGTTAGAAAAACAGTGGTTTGTCCATACTCTACCAAAAATAAACACACCTGACTATCAAAAACAAACATACCTGAATAGGCCATTGTCAAAGTCGGTCAGAGAATATCGTGGGATCCTCTGATTTTGTGGTCCCTCAAAGAAACGTCCCTCGATTCCAGCAACCATTTCTATACCAAGAGGAACAAACAGTCTTTACTATAGGCAATCAAGGGCCTTCTACATCAAGTAATGTATTGTATAGTTGTGGCCCTCTAACTTGTGAGCACAAGTTAGAACATATATAACCTTGTATCCATTCAGATTAGGGGGTTGTCCAATTCGGGTTGGAATGGCGTTACAGCCTGCCAAGTAAATTAGAGCAGTGGCTCCCAAACTTTTCAGGTTGAGACCCAAAGAGATAAGATGTTGTCCAGGACCCAAACAGTGAAAATAGCTATATATCTACAAGCACAACGCATGGCTGCAATCTTTTGAAATCTCGCTTTTTTATATAGGAAAATTAAAGGATTTTTACTCGGGTTGCAAACCATCAATAATAAATAAATAAATAATAAAAGGGTCGGGTCGTAACCTGGGAACCAGTGCATTAGAGAATGCACTTGGTAACATGACATTACAGAGGACATTGTAAAATGTCTTCATTAAGATTCGGTTGAGTGACCATAACGGAACAAAATATGGCTGATATCATTCATACGCTATCTATAACCTTGAGGGAGATGGCTAGTGAGTGACATAATATGTACATTTATGGATCATCAATACTCAAATAAATGCTAAAATGCAGACAATTCAATAGGCAGAATTGGGCCAGAGGACATTTACCAATACAAGTTTGGTAGTTTATTATTATTTTATATATATATATATATATATATATATATATATATATATATATATATACAGTAGGTATATATATATATACAGTATATATATATATATATACTTTTTTTTTTCTTTTTTTTTTCATCAATCTGTCAAATCTCATCGTTGGTAGTGACTCATTGATTGCCAGGATTCAAAGTGTTTTTTCACCAAACTTTTGAGCATTCAAAAGACACAATTCGGGATTAGTTGAAAAGTGAGATTTTTGGGGGCTGAACCAAACCAAACACAATCATCATCCCTTTTGTTGAAAAATGAAAATACTACCACTCACAGTTCAATGTGGTGGAAATGTCCACTCTCATAGATGTCCTTTATGTATTGCATCAGTATGGATCCTAGAAAGAGAGAACAGACAGTTTTTAAAACAAAACCAATGTTCATTTCAAGTGAACTCCACTGTGAACTGCTGATAGTATTGTATACTGTACTGCAGATACTGTAAACCATACCAATGCCTTTCCTCTGGTACTGTTGGCTGGTAGCAATGGCGGATACATAAAGAGCAGCATTCTTTTCATCATTCTTGCAGAATACCACCCCTACCAACTGTCCATTGTAGCAGGCTGAAGGTATAAACAAGTAAGACATGGAAGATTCGTTTAGTTTATCTATACTCTGACTTCTTTGTGTAAATATAGTTACCTAATAATAGATTGGTCAGTACAACTGTTTTCTCTGACGACTAACTCTGTCTCACCTTTTTTGGACAGGCCTGCTTGTGTGTGCTCTCTATAAAAGCCCACGGGATAATCGGTCTTCAAAGTGTCTGTCAACAGTGTGTTGATCTCGTCCATGTCATCCCGTACGCTGATGTTCTTCAGCTCGAGTTCTCTGTGTTAACAAGAGCAAAATGTTCATAGTTAAAACATCATGACTCCAAATATAGATGAACACACAGTTCAGTTTTGAGGTATTTTTACTTTTCTCAATAATTTGAAAACTTTAATTACTAGTTACTTGGAAGATGTTGGCTCTACAAAACATACA
The DNA here is from genome assembly GCF_963921795.1 of Nannobrachium achirus. Taxonomy (NCBI): domain Eukaryota; kingdom Metazoa; phylum Chordata; class Actinopteri; order Myctophiformes; family Myctophidae; genus Nannobrachium; species Nannobrachium achirus. The sequence continues at coordinate 51,944,190 of NC_137822.1, read as the reverse complement.
ACACATACTTTAACCACTTCAGCCCTAAACTCTATGTACAGTACCTCAGCTATTTGAAAATAACAGAACTCCAAACTCACAATGTGACACATCGCAACGAAACATTTTGAAAACATGAAATTGGACATTGGCCGTTTATCGATGTGGATTCTTGTCTAGACTTGAGTCCTCGTGAACTTGTGATACGTCATAAGTTGCTGCCCAAGTACCCTTCCAATCTCAAGTCTGCATTTGACCAAGTAGAGACCAAATTCCCGGATGTGAACTTGATCCTCCCACTTTACAGAGGATGCATCAGAGCTGACTTCTGTAGACTTTCCACAGCAAATGGCCCAGCATGCAACACGACTCGGATAGGACCGCCCACAAGAGAGCCAGCAAAAAACAAACCAGTATGGCTGACACAGACGGACCGCACCGCAGTACAGTCCGAATATTTTTTATTTTTTTTGTTTTGCCACGGAGTGTCGTTTTATGATTTATTTTAGGCTTGAATGTTGTAAATTAACTTCAAACCGGTGCACCGAACGTGTGGACGCTTGAGTCGCCGCCAGCCGCCGCTAACCTGACTGCAGATGACCGGCCATCAGGACTACACTGTTCCAAGCAATTCCAAGCAAGAGGAATTCGTCCAGAGAAATATGCATGTGTTTATTCAAATTTAGTATTAGGGGTGTGTGAGTGTGTAGGGCCACTGTTTATAGGACTAAAGTTGCATTAATAGTTTTCACACCTCTTAACAAAAGCTGTCAACAATGTGTGTAAATGCGCTATATGTAGGAATGGAATATGCATAATGGTCCATTGTGTGTCATGCATGCTAAGTAGGCTACAGTATACGAATGGTGTGACATGTGTGACATACAAGTGTGACATACAAGTACAGTAGACTGAAGCAGTCCAAAGATGTTTTGATAATGGATTCATGAACTCATTATTTAGCTTAATACGTCTGCAATGTGTGTGACAGTTGGCTCCATCCATAATCAGGTAAATAGAATAATAAATAGGCCTACACATTAAAGAGGTTATCAGCAATTGTTTACTTCATGTCATATACAGTACAGTACATCATTCATGCATTTCATTCCTCTCCTCTTTCTTTCTATCCATCAATTTCATTCTGTTTATATTTTGAGAATAAAATTTGAGATCATCTCCTATGCCTGGTTTGTGTGCGATTTTGTCTTATAGGCCACTTTATGTGTGAACGTAAGTTTTAACTTGTTTTGATGTGCAGAATTAAATTGTAGACACAGTGATATTTTCAAATAATACCATTAGTCTCTGCTAAATATTTAATGTTTATTTTGTTTAGTTTTATATTTTATTATATAGGCCTACTTTGTACACAGTGGGGGAAATACGTCGTGACTACTAATTGAAGCCGAGGCCGAATTGGGCCGAATCGCATGGATGAGCCCTGACAGCACATGGTTGGTGCTACAGACTCCAAATTTCGCACGCAGATAGCTCAGACATTTGCCTACGTTCTTAGCTAGGCCTCGACCCGACCCGATATGCGGTTTTCCGGAACCAACGCTAAAGGTTCGGAATCTCCATATGCGGAGTCCTGACTACTAATTGAAGGCAATGGACGCCGAATCCGAATGGCCCGAATCGCGTGGATGAGCCCTGACAGCACATGGTTGGTGCTACAGACTCCAAATTTCGCACACAGATAGCTCAGACCTTTGCCTACGTTCTTAGCTAGGCCTCGACCCGACCCGATACACAGTTTTTCGGATCCGGTACGAAAGATTTGGAATCTCCGTATGCGGAGATGACTGACATCGGGCTGTTCCGGAGCAAGCGCTGACTCATTGTGACATCACTTCATAAAAGGCTCTGACATCACATACGCTAGATGAGTCAACTAAAAATCTCTCTGAGTGTGGCATAAACTAAAGTCTTTCTTCCTCTCACTTCGAGGTGAGCAAAGTTCAGGGTGCTCTTCAGAGCGGTTGGGTTCAGGGGAATTAGCGGGCTGTGCCTTTAAGAGAACCAGGTGAATAATGTGGATAAGCCCGGGCAGTTCCCTCTCACGCTAAACTTGCATTAAAGGGTAGGGCCGGAACCGGTACTGTGTCTGCAGAGATCTCCATATATGGGCATAAGTGGACAAATGCAAATTGATGGTCAAAACGGGTCCTATGACAACAGGTATAATGGGGTTTGCATTAAAGGGTAGGGCCGGAACCGGTACTGTGTCTGCAGAGATCTCCATATATGGGTATAAGTGGACAAAGGCAAACAGATGGTCAAAACGGGTCCTATGACAACAGGTATAATGGGGTTTGCATTAAAGGGTAGGGCCGGAATCGGTACTGTGTCTGCAGAGATCTCCATATATGGGTATAAGTGGACAAAGGCAAACAGATGGTCAAAATGGGTCCTATGACAACAGGTATAATGGGGTTTGCATTAAGGGGTGGGGCATTCATTCCCTATTTTAAATTCGGCACGCGTGTTTCCCGCCGCAGCAGGTAGTCGGGGCACTAACAGATGCAGAGATCTCCATAATGGGCATAAACGGACACAGACATCAGATACAGAGATCTCCATATATGGGCATAAAAAGGGATGCAGACAGACAGATACAGATATCTCCATATATGAGCATAAATGGACACAGGCAAACAGATGGTCAATACGGGTCCTACAGAGATCTCCATATATGGGCATAAAATGGACGCAGACAGACAGATAACTCCATATATGGATATACATGGACACAGGCAAACAGATGGTCAAAACGGATCCTATGACAACAGATATAATGAGGTTTGCATTAATGGGCAGGGCATTCATTCCCTATTTACATTGTTCCCGAGTTGGCCAGGTCGCCGACTAGACGCTCGGCCGCCCAAAGGGCGGCCGAGCTTCTAGTTATTACTAATAGCCACCCTAAACCTACAATGATCAACATTATTCCAAACGAGCTCCCAGACCTTCAAAGATGCAGGCAGCAAGCTTCTCTTCTCACCTCCTCCTGGCTCCAACAGAGGTATGACAACGGATGCAGGATGCGATAATGGAATAATAATAGCATACTGCATAGGTGGGCACGAAATGGCAGTGGCACCGCAATGTAAAAATTGCTGTTTTGTCAAAATGTTAAATGGAATATTTTATAAATGGTCTGAAGTAATGTAAAGTAAGCCTGACAGTATAGGCTACTGTCTCATTTCGTTTTACACTGGATAGACTTTCATATGGCGACTTTCATATGGCCAGGGCCGTTTTTAGCTATAGGCGGACTAGGCGGTCGCCTAGAGCGCCAGCCTAGAGGGGGCGCCGAAATGGAGGGAGTGGACCCAAACCAGCCCAAAACCGACCCAAAACCGACTAAATTCACGGCAAAACCCGCAAAAATCGCGCGCGAGCGCTTCGCGCGCGCGCGTGGGGGGGCGCATTCGAGAGAGCTCGCCTAGAGCGCCGATTAGGCGCGCTACGGCCCTGCATATGGCATTATTGATAATGTGTCATAAATAATGACACATTATAAATAATGCCACAGGAAAGGCCAATCCAATGTAAAACAAAGATGAGTTCATAAAAGAATCCCCTTAGAATTGTGGCTGTGAGTGGCCAGTGATAATAACCTGCACTGCAGGCTACAGTGTCGATGTGTTTACAGTAGGCCTATGTAACATAAAGGCATGCCATATAGGCTACTTTCCAAAGTTTGGTGCGCAAATCATGAAAAAAGAAAACGACACATTGCTATATTGTTCTGGTGGCAATGCATTAGGGTCTGTAGCCTACTAAGGCTCTCATAAATTACACAATCGGGCAGTAGCCAGACGCCTATCATAATACATGCCAAGTCGTGTATTTATTTTCCTGGCTGATAGGCCTAACCCTACATTATAAGCATATTAACAAAAACGTTTTAACATTTATATAAAAGAGGATAGGCTACGTTGTGGTTTTATGTCCTCACTTATTTGAATAGCTCTGGATTAAGAGCACGTAAATGCCTATATTGTACATTGTAAACAGTGGTGACCGTGTTTGTATAATATTTTTATATTGTAAAGTGCATGTGACTATGCCTATTTTATACTACAAAGAACCCTGATCTACAAACTAACAATGCTTTGCATTAAGACGAGTTGTTAGTTTCTAGATCTGCTCTGGGCATATCCTTTTTTTTTTTTTTTTTTTTTTTTCCAAGTTAAACACTTTATTTTCTGCTTTTGTCATCCAAAATAAAAGTGAATACTTACAAAATATTGTTATTGAACAATTCTCAGTAAATGGAACAATTTACAAAGTGCAAATTAAAAATCTACACTTAATTGAGGAGAACACATGTATGCAATCATTGTGCACCATGTCAAGTTTCATAGAGTTTTGAAAAACACAAAATGTCAACTGCTAAAGTTAATTCACAAAAGGAAAGGCAATGGAGAAAACAAGGACATCAAGTAAAATACTTAATTTTGTGCTTTTGTCTTCCAAAAGAAAAGTGAACACTTAGTTTTAGGACATCTGTATAAATAACATTTCAACAACTCTCAGAAAATATAACTATTTACAAAAATTATAAGAACTTAAATAAATAAGTGTAAATTCATAATCTACACCTAATTAAGACAAACACAACTATGCAAGTTTCATAGTAAAAAAAATACAACACAAATGTCAACTGCTGAAATTCATCAACAGTGGAAAATGCAATGGAATGCAATTAATACAAAACACTAAAGGCACTAAAATGTGCACTCCCAAACCATAGGGAAAACATAAAAGGTGTAAGGTGCCTAAATTGCACTGTGCAAAAGAGGTGTCCACACTTCCACCCGCTTAAGCCCCATTTATACATACTGAAGTTGCGCGCCGGTGTTGCACAGCGAAAAAAAAGACGATCTACTCGCTTGACTGCACAACCAAATTGTGACGGCGTGCAACCAAGTATAAACTGGGCATTATTGAACATAAGCTGCCATAACAATACTTTCAACATCAAACTTTATACAAAAATGAATTCAAGTCACCAGGTTTGAAAATAACAAATTATAACAACATTAATTAATCATGTCAGGTGCACCTGATGCACGTCCACTGCTGTGTGACCGCTGGATTTAGTGTGTTGCAGGTCAGACAGCGGAACCAAGAACTGAACCATATCCCGAAAGCCTCCCTGAATGGCGATGTGGATGGGCAGGCACCCGTTCTTGTCCGGGATGTTCACAGATGCACCGTGCTCAACCAGAACCTATGAGGAGGACGCAGGGGTGGAGGTGGAGGTGGAGGTGGTGGTGTAGTTGGAGCTTATCTTGGTGGCTCCGGAGGGGGTGTCAGGGGGGACGATCATGGTGTCTCCCTTCGTGACGGTGGTAGAAGTGGTCTCGAAGGGTTGGGATGGAAAAACGGCGGTTTTGGTGTAGTGAAAATGGATTCCATACAGCGCCAGGCCCCCAACCACTTTCAATATGGTTAATTCTTTCAGGCCCAACATCTTGACTGCTTGAGCGATCCTGGAACCTAGTGCTGCTGTGTTAAATGGTTTCATGTTGAAATAAGCTTCATCAACCATGTGTGTTGAAGGTTCAGATAGAAAAGAAAAAAAAGTGCTCTGGGCATATCCACACAGAGGACAAGCGATGTCCCCGGTGGCGGGCTGTTTGCCCTTGTCCCGCGCACTCTTTATCAGCGAGGAGAAGCGGCCTGCCTCGCCTGTTCCCCCATGGTGCCCGTTGCCGTTCCTGCCGGGCATCTTGCTGAGGGACTCCTGGAGGAACTGGCCCAGCTTCTCCTTCACGGCCTGAGCCGCGACCTGCTTGCGCTCCTTCTCCGACTTTGCCTCGAAGGGGGAGGGCAGCATGTTCGGGAAGAGCTTTACGAAGATGGGGAGCAGGAACTCCGCGAAGGGGACGATGATGAAGGGCACGAAGAGGACGGCGCAGGTCCTCATCAGCCGCATCCGCTCGCGGCGCGTGAGAGCCTCTCCCTGCAGCAGCTGCCACACCATCGCCCCGGCCACCCTGTGTCGATGGCCAGGAGGCGAAAGCCGTGGTAGTAGTGCTTCAGCTGGTCCCGATACAGAGACCGTTTCACCACCGCCACCTTCTCCTGCTCCGGAGGATGATCAAGAGCCTCAGGAGGAGGCTTGGTCTCAGGAGGCTGCACCCCTGAACGTTTGGTATCATGGAACCAAACGGTGGAGCTGTGCAGTGAGCGGGTTAGCAGGTTGGGGCTGTGCGGAGCCCAGTTATATATAGTGTGGTGGAGGGTCTTGAGGCAGTGGTAGGGGTGGTGGGGGTGGCTGGAGTGCAAGGAGGGCCTGGCTGTGTATGAGGATAAATGGCTGGGGCATTCTATGTATGTTAGGTAGCCTTTGGAATAGATAGAGGGACAGATGTCTCTCCTTAGAGCAACAGATCCTCAGCGATCCGTGGTAGTGCTAGCATTATATGGCTTCTCTCAGAGAAAGGGAACAATTGGTCGATAAAGGTCCCGCAATAAAGGCTGTAATGTCACCGGACCTTGAAATCATTTGGCTTTTGCCTTACTTTAATCACACAAAGGTCTAGATGGACCTTTCGTATGTTCGGTGCAGTTCTGTCACTCACTGCATTCAGTATGTTAAGTACTGGCTAGCGTGCAGTGACGTAGTTATGCCTCTCAGCCAATCATGTGAGATTCCTATTGCAATCACATTATGGCCTATCCATGATGTGAGAGAACTAGCAAGGTGTGCTCAGAGGGCTATTATTCCAAACGTAGGAGACGGTAGGAATACTCGCGCTCAGAGGAACACATATACCTCCCAAGCTTCCTTGTGAACACGACTTGCTTGTAATACTCGATGGATTACTTTGCAAGTGTTTCGAGTACCAAAAAGTGAGACCTAAAAAATGGTCTATCTACACAGCGGCGCTGATGTTGTCTTTGTGATGCCAACAATTGTGCTTTTTGTCTTTCCTGTAGCATTTATGCACTTCATAGTGTAGCTTGGTCACTTAGCTTAATGGTCTGGATGTACTTGGTTGAAACTTTGACAGGAACACCTGACAACAAAGTTGCCCTTTTGGAACTCAGATAGTACGGGCTGCGGAAGTTGATGCATCTCAGCTATATACACTGAATCCCATATTGCATAGTTCAGGTGCTCATACCTCATGGAATATGACAACATCTGGCTGAAGGAGTTGAGATGAAGGTCCCAGAGTCCATGCAATTGAGAAAATGTTAATAATAGTTATACCAGAAGATCAAAGTTTATATCATCAGATTTACTTGCAATTAAATCTTTCAGAAGCTTGTGAAACCATTCCTGTTTCAGACACTTTATCAACATAAATGTATTTCGGGATTGTCATCAGCAGCAGAAATGCTTGCAGAAATGGCATCACCTGATTCCCTGTCCCATTTTGCAACAAACAAGAGAAATGGCATCACCTGATTCCCTGTCCCATTTTGCAACAAACAAGAGAAATATAGTCACCAAAATCTGCCTTGCGAGGTAAGGTTGCAGCTCTCATAGGCTTCTTGTAATGCTTTTCCTGACAAGACAAGCTGCACAGCACCCTTCCCCAGCAATCCACTCTCCAGTCAAATTCTTTTTGTCTCAATACTTGGACATTTCTTTTGTTATTGCTTTGATTAGGCACAGTTCTGCCCAAATAGTATTGAGTATACTTTATTGACACCTTTTGTTCCTTATTTACATTTATTATCCATTTGGAAATAGCCTATGTTCTTTTGCACTATTCTTATTTTGATTAGCCTGCCCAAAGAGTATACTGCATTGACACTTTTATTGTTATACATTTGGAAATATTTTCTCTGTCTGGTGGAAACCTCAAATCCAAAACTGTTACTTTTTAGGTTTCCAATCATAAGTTGCAGATCTACAAGCTCAATGCACGAGTTTCGAGCAAGCAGATCTTTTACTATTGATGCTTTTGCTTGTTTAATGATAATGCCCTCTGTTGGTGTTGGAGAGATCATCGTGCAAATGAGAAACAGAAGTTGCTCCTTTTAAGTATAACCTTGTAGTAGGGCAGGAGAGAGGGGTCTACCAGCACCCCAATGACATGTTTTCGAAACCTGTTTTTTTTGGACCGTTATGATGTCTAGTTATGATTTCTGCTTGTTGCCGTCGCCAACTAATACCCCATGGGGTTCATTTTTAACCTTTTCTCACAACTATTCCCAATCTGAACCATACAATGGTCATAACAGAAAATGCCATAACGCTTGATGTAAACAACCTACAGGGACAAATGAACACACTTTTCTATATGATTTTGACCCAGGGAATTCATTAAAGTGGTTATTTTTTACATTTAAGCACATCTTGACCCTATTTCAGGACAGAAACGGCAAAGAATAACCCAAAAATGTTCAAAACACGTCTATACTTCTCTTTGTACAGATGAATTAAGGTGTATTCTTTTGATACCACAGGTTTTTTAGGACCCTTATGATGTCTAGTTATGATTTCTGCTTGTTGCCGTGGTCAACTAATGTCCCATGGGGTTAATTTTTAACCTTTTCTCACATATCCCCAATTAGTGTGGGGATTTAGGGGAGCAAATGCTAATTTCGTGCAATTTTGACTTAAAGCGCGAAATTTTGCACAGATGTAGCCCAGGGCTTGCTCTAATGATTTAGCTAGGGCGCCCGAGTCTGCGACCTTCGGGGTCTCCACAGCGGTCAAATCAAGTTGGGCTTCCATTGACTTTCTATACAGGAGGAAAATACCCAGAAAAAGATTTTTTTTCTGGGTATTTAAGGAGGATCTGAGGGGTCTAACTAGGGGTTTGTCATGATGCTGAATCCATTGCAGGCATTTGTTTTGCACAAAAAACATTCTGTGGGCTAGAAATGGCCTCAGAAAACAATACACGTATGGGTGAGTATTCATGTTAGTCGGAGGCCTTAGGGTTTTTTTTTCTCGTGCTAATCAGTCTAAAAGTTCAAGATTTTGCACAGATGTAGCTCAGGGCATGCTCTAATGATTTAACTAGGGCGCCCGAGTCTGCGACATTCGGGGTTGCCACAGCGGCCAAATCAAGTTGGGCTCCCATCGACTTTAGTGATGAAAAGTGATGAGTCATCACTTTTCAGAGTTGTGTGGGTGCTGTGGCGACCCCGAAGGTCGCAGACTCGGGTGCCCTAGCTAAATCATTAGAACATGCCCTGAGCTACATCTGTGCAAAATTTTGAACTTTTAGACTGATTAGCACAAGAAAAAAAAACCCTAAGGCCTCCGACTAACATGAATACTCACCCATACGTGTATTGTTTTCTGAGGCCATTTCTAGCCCACAGAATGTTTTTTGTGCAAAACAAATGCCTGCAATGGATTCAGCATCATGACAAACCCCTAGTTAGACCCCTCAGATCCTCCTTAAATACCCAGAAAAAAAATCTTTTTCTGGGTATTTTCCTCCTGTATAGAAAGTCAATGGAAGCCCAACTTGATTTGACCGCTGTGGAGACCCCGAAGGTCGCAGACTCGGGCGCCCTAGCTAAATCATTAGAGCAAGCCCTGGGCTACATCTGTGCAAAATTTCGCGCTTTAAGTCAAAATTGCACGAAATTAGCATTTGCTCCCCTAAATCCCCACACTAATTGGGGATATGTGAGAAAAGGTTAAAAATTAACCCCATGGGACATTAGTTGACCACGGCAACAAGCAGAAATCATAACTAGACATCATAAGGGTCCTAAAAAACCTGTGGTATCAAAAGAATACACCTTAATTCATCTGTACAAAGAGAAGTATAGACGTGTTTTGAACATTTTTGGGTTATTTTTCACCGTTTCTGTCCTGAAATAGGGTCAAGATGTGCATAAATGTTAGAAATAACCACTTTAATGAATTCCCTGGGTCAAAATCATATAGAAAAGTGTGTTCATTTGTCCCTGTAGGTTGTTTACATCAAGCGTTATGGCATTTTCTGTTATGACCATTGTATGGTTCAGATCGGGAATAGTTGTGAGAAAAGGTTAAAAATGAACCACATGGGGTATTAGTTGGCGACGGCAACAAGCAGAAATCATAACTAGACATCATAACGGTCCAAAAAAAACAGGTTTCGAAAACATGTCATTGGGGTGCTGGTAGACCCCTCTCTCCTGCCCTACTATTGACTTGAGGATGCCGAATGTCAACTCAACACCCACACGAACCGAGCTCAGGTACACGTTAAACGACTCCTGACTCCTGAGCTGGGGTCAAGTTTGCGGAGTTGATGTAACCTTTGAGTAGCTAGTCGAGGAGGGGCTAGGCAGGGTCACCAACAATTTGAAGCCTAACATCTTCTCCTGCGATGTTTCTGACACCCTGCAAAGGGGAATAGTAATTTAATAATTGATTGTGGTGTGGTAAGCACAACACATTTGCACTATGACTATTCATATGCTGAAAAATAAAATAAAAGTAAAAAACATTTGTGTAATGTTATTTTTGACTAACTTTGACCTATGGCAGCAGGTGATGCCTTTGGAAGAAATCACTTTTGCCAATAGGTTTCCATATGACAACAATCTAATTGGCCACGGGTGAGGCGCATTTTGCCTTGCCAGGCACGGAAGAAAAATCTCCAGGGCAACGCTGCTGTAACTTTCACTCCCCACCGTCATTGGTAGGTTCGTCAGCTCCGCATACAACACTGTAAAAGTGCCATTCATATAAAACTCGCGGGCCGCACTAACATTAAACTTTCATATTAAGGTGGGGGCCACACAATATCGTCTCGCGGGCCGGAATTGGCCCGCGGGCCGGCAGTTTGAGACCCATGATTTAGGAGATAAACTTTGTTTTTTGATCAGCGTGAATGTTTTATGACAAAGGACTGGAACAGCAGAGGGGAAGATGATCCAGAGTATCGTACTGAACTTTCCAAGGAGACAAATCTATCATCTGTCGCACAGACCAGTCAGATTGTGTTTCTGGTAATATTATTGTCAACTCATTCTGTATGTCCACCACAAGCCAGCATGCCGATGACCCCTGATACTGTACTGTAATATGACATATCATTTAGGGGTGTCTTGGATGAAAAAGTAACTGATATTAACAGTGGTGACTTGAGACCTCCCAAAAAGTTTGTAAACCACTGCGCTGGCCTGGACCTCACTTTAAAGGCCCATTCCCACTGGGCCAGATAACAGATAAAAAAATCTCTTTCTCCAGATATTTTTCCATTCAAAGTGGATGGTAGATACAGATAAAAAAATATATTTTTTTATCTGTATACGTACCATCCACTTTGAATGGAAAAATATCTGGAGAAAGAGATTTTTTTTATCTGTTATCTGGCCTAGTGGGAATGGGCCTTAAAGGTGTTATTGAGGGTGTGTTAAACGCCCCGAAAATTAACATTATGATACAGTTATACCGCTTCTATACCTTTTACCATAGTGTTCCATAGCGCCATGTGTTCATATTTAATTACCAATTAAGTTCAACTCTTAATCCCTTTTTGTTGCACCTAAAATAAACAACATAAAAACTACTTCCTCAACAATTTTCTGACAATTTATATAAAAAAGAAAAGTTGGGGGAAAAAAGGATAGAATAAAATGGTTGTTGAAAATAAAAATGAAACAACTGGATCAGCTGACTGTGTAAACTGAGTGGCTAGGCTAATTGCTACTGTAAACACAAACTCAAACTACTGTTTGATTGCTTCTCAACAGTATCTGTGCAGTTACCTACAGCCACTCACTTGCTCTGCACTCACTCTGCCTTCCTTCTACTCCCCACCAATCACCTTGCAGGAAAAAAGATATCACTCTTCTTCTTCTTCTTCTTCTTCTTCTTCTTCTTCTTCTTCTTCGTGGCGTTTTATGGCGGTTGGCATAATATACTTATATTCTATCCCACAAACCAGTTTCTTTAATAAATCTAAACACTGTGCCTCTTCCCACATTATCTTTGCTGCAATGATTATTATATCACTCTTAACCATCCAATTACATTTCCCCAAAACACTCAAGATAGGTTGTCTCTTAAAGTGACAGAGCAATGTTGCATTGAAATGCACTTTGAACTAAACACATGGCCTGAACTAATATGTATTGGGGACTGCCCATAAGTCAGAAATCTCATTAGTCCTACATCTCATTAGTCCGAATTCTACGAATTTAGTTAGGGTTATACCTTATGTTTTAGGGTTAGGTTTAGGCAGAGTTTTATTGAGGTTAGGGAAGGGTTTTGATTTCAATCGGGATTGTCACATAAAGAACACTGTTTGTGGTTTCTTCCATGTATACAGTCCGAGAGAATGAATGCACACGCCATTCTTTGAAACTAAGAAAGAGTCCAATGTCCTGTCTATAATTAGTCCTTTTTAGTTTTTCCAAATGTTTACTAACCTTTCTAGGGTTATGTTTTTATAAAACAATAGATGTCACCGTTATTGTCCACGACATTGCAAGCGGCGCGAAGGCCAGCGGACCTTGGTCCTGCTCTTCGCGCCCGAGCGCCGCAGGCGCGAGTGCCCGCGAAGAGCGGGCCAGGGCCGAGTTACGAAGCCGTGGTGAATGTAATCGTTATATTTATGCCCAGGCCGTAAGGCCTGGGCAAGCGCACGATAAACGTCACGATAAACGTCATGATCAGTATAATTTCTGTAAATCTTACCTTGATAGGGGCCTTTGTTGTAGGACAAGGCTGTAAGTTTATTTAAATCTCAAGGTTTGAGTTTGTGTTCATCCCCCAGTCTTTTGTTTTAGGCATAACAAAGGGAGCCAGATGGGCCATTACTCGTTTCGGGTGTGTTTCACACCAGCTCCTAGGCATGACAAAGGCCAAGTAGGCTCATTGTTGTTCAATCACAAAGGCATTGGGGGCCTTTGTGTTAGGGATTGTGTAGGAAGAGTGTTTAACATTTATAGATTTAGCCCTCCTGGGTATCTAGTATCTAGTCTTTTGATCCATTCCTGTTCGTGGAATTTCCTCTCTCCAACAGTCCAGTTTCTGTTGTGTTCTAGACCACACACCTTAAGGGCTTGGATCCCATGTGTTAAATAGTGTTTTACAATCAGTAAATGTGTTTCCTTATGGTTATTAATATTATAGCGATGCTGGTTAAGCCTACACGCTATGGAGTGTCCCGTTTCTCCAATATACTGTAGTTTGCAAATGTCACAAGTGATAAGGTATATCACATTTTGTGTGTTGTAGGGTATAATTTGTTTAATTCCAATTACATTTCTGTTTGCTCTATTTATAATTTGTTTCTGTGGGCTAAAATAACTTGCAGTTGGTTTTGTAGCCCTGTTAATTTGTTACTACGGACCAGGTAGTCCTTTAAATTTTTTTTTTGCGATAGGCTGAGATTATCTTGTAATCCTGTAGTAGATTGTTCTGCCTATTTTCAAAGTTGCTTTTTAGGCGTTTGTTGGCCAATATGCTTTGGCTGGAATAAGTTGTTACTAAGGCTAAAAGGGGTCTCTGGTCTCTGATTTTGACCTCCTCAAAGGTGCTGTAGGCCTTTCTTAGGTAAGTTCTTGTGTAGCCTCGTTCCCTTAGGGCTTTGAAAAGAATTTTACATGCTGTTTCAAAGTCTTTTTTTTTGGGTACAAATCTGTTTAAAGCGCAATAGCTGTGACTTGACTATTCCTGAAAAGCAGTGTGGTGGGTGGAACGAGCTCTTGTGTAATAAAGCGTGTGTATCCGTAGCTTTGAAGAATACTTTCAGGTCAAGTTTTCCTGTTGTGTCAAAATATTTACCCTTGTATGTAGTGATGTCCAAAAAATCAATTTGTGTCATGTCTGTGACATATTTGACTGTTATTGTTCTGTGATGTGTGTTTAGGATTGTAATAAAATCCTGGAATTCCTCCATGGTGTATTCCCACGTGCCCCATATGTCATCCAGGTATCTGTAATAATGTGATGGTTTGAGTGGACATCTTTCCATTACTGATTCTTCCCAGGATGCCATGTAGATATTGTCCAGTGATGGGGCAAATCGTTTGCCCATAGCTGTTCCACTGATCTGGAGGAACGTCCTGCCATTAAATTGGAAATCATTTTTTTGTTAAATTTATTTCCAATAATTCTAAAAGCTCTTTGTCTGGTCGCCTTCTGTCCGGGTATTTCCGGAATATGTCCTTGATGGCTTGTAGCCCTGCGTTTGTGTCAATATTTGTGTATAGACTGTCAATATCTATCGAAAATAATATTGCATTCTTTGGAATGACAATGTTCTTTATTATTTCCACAAAATTATAAGAATCCTTAATATAGCTCTTGTGTCTTATGGATAAGGGGTTAAGGTGATATTCTATGAATTCAGCCGTACCATAAGTCTCAGATCCGCAGTCTGAGATAATCGGACGCCCTGTTGGAATTTCGTAGGGAATTGTCCAACTGGCTGGATCTTTATGTATTTTTGGTAAAAGATACATAGTTCTAGCCTTGGGTTTGTCCACTCCTAACAGGTATCTTTCCTGTTTTCTGTTTATGAATTAAGGTGTTTATAATTTTTTCAGCTACTAAAGCTGTTTGTTCAAATATCGGTTTGGCTAGTTCCCTGTAGTGGTTCACATTTTTCAATTGTCTCATGCCTTCCAATATATATTGCTGTCTGTCCAATATCACAATCGATGACCCCTTATCAGCGGGTTTGATTATTATATCTTGGTTGTTAGTTAGGGATCTGAGTGCTCTTACCTGGTCTGCAGTGAGGTTCGGCTTCTCCTTCAGATGACCCGGCATTTTTCTGATCGTCGTCAAATCTTGCTGGATCAGTAGCTTTAGGCCCTGTGGGAGTTGCTCCCCTGCTGGTTCCCAGTAAGATGCTGGCATGAATCTGGGGATTTCCTCTTGGTCCGTATTTCCAAAATGTGTTGTTAGTTTTAGCCTCCGGTGATATTTGGAAACGTCCTTTCTCAGATTATTCATCTGTTCACGGTAAATGTCTACTGTGGGTACAAATGATAGCCCTTTTTCCAATAGGGTTTTTTCGTGTTTGTTAGGTCTAAAATAATGCGATAAATTGATTATACTATTTGTTTGGGTCTTTTCTTTTTCCCTTAGTGCTTCGTGGCGTTCAGGGCCTCTTAGTTTAACGACTCCCTCCAAAGGTCAATTATACTAGTAGCTGTCCTTCTCGTCCAGTGTACATTGTCCCATTGTGTTTTAAATTTGGTTGGGTCCAACATTGGGAGACAGTTGGTTTTTTTTTAATTTCTTTATTCAGATTGGTAAGGATCCATTTTTGGTTTTCTTCCAGATCCTCAGAGAAGTTTATTAGCGCTACTTGTCTGTTTGCGTTAGGGAATTTGGTTTTAGCTATCTTGATCAGTCGTCCTAAGTTTTTCTGACTGGTCACGGTTAGGGTTGGGACTCGTTAGGATTTAAGCGATTCCGAGTCCTTAGCGATTCCCTCTTAACGATTCCGGTTCCTAACGGTTCTCTTAACGGTTCCAATATATATATTTTTTCATATTTTCTGACATCCATTATACAATTACATAATAAACACAACTTAAACCATGGAAAATCAGCTTTATTAAATTATTTGCACCCATTTCACTTGGCTTGAACACTGTTCAGTTGGTAGTCTGGCTGTATGCATGAGTCCAACATGTTTTTTTTTTTTTTTTTTTTATGATTTTTTTTTCTTTTTTTTTTGTAGAACAAGCAGCCTGGGCATTTTTGGCCAATGCCAACTTCACCGTTCTTCAGTTCTTATGCAGAAAAAAAAGAAGCTTATCTGCCTTTTCTGTGCAAATCGGACACCTCTCCTGGCTAATAGTTAGTCCCCCCAGGAATCCGCGGAGAAAAATTCTTAATTCCGCGGAGAACAATCCTGATTCTGCGGAATTCTGTGGTGAACAATTCTTGATTCCGCGGACATTAAAAAACAACCTAAAATGACCAGTTATCAAGCTAAAAATGATATAGTTCTAATAATCAAGTAAAACCCTTCATGAAATAGCTACAATTAATTTTAATTAGTGGTTAGAATAATCAAATAATCATTTTTGAGAATATAAATCTAATATTCAATCTATTATTTTTTTTAATTGTTATTGTTTTTAATAATTACTTTCTGTTGCAAAGACTATATTGTCATGCAAACCCTGCCCATAGTAACCACATTTTAGAGGATAGCCTACCTACTACCTAGTATGGGTGTAATATTTATTTATTCTCTTCTGCATTAGCATTGTTATTGCAAGGACCATAGACATAGAGGAACTATAGTTCAGGACACAGTTTCTGTCAGGAACGAATGTGGGACCGGACCAATACAGCGTCAGTGCAACCAGCAGGAGGGAAGCTAAGCTATTCCCCCAGGCTCTGTATGAGGTTGCCACTGGCCAGACCATGTACACATCGTTTTATAATAGTAGTAATAACTACTCCCGCCGCTCTGCTGCCACTCGCGACCGTTATTCTACGGACGTCAGAAAAGTCCGCGAATGGCCGAGAAATCCGCGGGTGGTCCATGTATAGCATGCGTGAGTGCGTCTTTCTCACCATGTGAGGCTGTGAGCCAATATAAACAGTCAGACGATGTGCCTAGTTCCTAGTCCATTAAAAATCAGCACCATCCGCTCTGGTATCGTCACCACACACACGAGTCAGCACATGAATGCATGCCGCGAGCGAGTATTTCCCGGTGGATCTGAGCACAAGGGGCGTAGCCGCTCGATTGTCCACGACACTGCAAGCGCCGCGAAGGCCAGCGGACCTTGGTCCTGCTCTTCTCCCCCGAGCGCCGCAGGCGCGAGTGGCCGCGAAGAGGCCGCGCGAGTTACGAAGCCGTGGTGAATGCAATCGTTATATTTATGCCCAGGCCGTAAGGCCTGGGCAAGCGCACGTTAAACGCCCCGTCCAAGCGACTACAATGGAGCGCTCCCTAGCTCCGCTTCAGCCAATCAAAATCTTCGGTGAGCGGGGTTGCCCCCGCCCCTTGTGCACAGATCCACCGGGAAATACTCGGTCGCATGCATGCCACGGCAAACAAAGCCATTTCCGTTTCCGTATCCGGCACGAGGACCGGCTAGGCTGTGAGTCTTGTCCGTCTATATCACCGCGACATCTAGCGGCTGTGATGAAAACTACATGTAAAATGTAATATTCTGCTCCTCGTCTTGTCCTATTCTGCGGACTACTATGATATCCGCGGGAGGCTCTGATATCCACGGAGGGCTTCGATTTCCCGCCGTTAGGGAAGCCGTGTCGATTCGGCGAGGTTCGCCGAATGGACGCCCCCCCTCCCAAAAGGACGCTGCCAAAAGGTCGCGTCCATCTGGCACCGGACTCCATTCATTCTCGGCACCCGGCCCTCCGGTCGAGCCGGGCCAGCCAAGCGCGTCCCCCGTTTCAGGGGGCGCTAAAAATAAGGGGCCGGGGCCAGGAGAAAGAGGACCCTTTTCCTCACGCGACGCAACCGGCCGCGTCCCGGGGGACCGCCCCAGGCCCGCGCAGCATTTTCGGGAAAAACGGAGCGAAAAAGAGCAACGGCGCCGTCCGTCCACCAGAGGGCGAGTGTCTTTTTGGCACGTTGGGCATGTACATTTGGCCATGGATCGCACTCTGTTGGGACTTTGTCCATTATCCATGCCAAATCGACATGGCATACATGCCAAATTGACAGGTCAACCTCACACAGCAAAAGGTCAGGGCTCATTTTTTAAAGTTCTGGAGGTGCTATCTGCACCAAACTGCAGTGATATAATCATCTTTCGATGCTCTTTCAGAATATGCAGAGCTTGATTTCCACAAACCATCCGTTGGATCAGAAAAGGGGCTTAAGCGTGTCCCGAGAAGGCCCGACGTCCATTTGGCATGGGTTACATGTTAAGTTTTTGAAAACGGAATCGTCTCTAGTTCCGGAACCTCGATAGATAACGACGCCAGCCGGTTACCTTATATTCGTCAATAGCCCTAGATAGCGCACGTCCGTTTTCGTAGCTTTCGGGGGCCCAGAAAAGAAATAGGAGCAAAAGAGCATTGACTGCGTCCATTTGGCAGATTTGAAAGATGGGTCAAACCTTTTTTGACCGTAACTCGGCCATAAGACCACCTGAGGAGCCCAGATTTTCAGCAGCGATACTCCTCCTGCCCAATAATTAGACCCTAAGTGCTGGGCTTTGTAACTGCCGTGGAAAAAAAATGCTTCACTTTGGAGCCTCCGAATGGTCTCAGAGGCTTAGCCCTTAAGAGCCTTTGGAACAAAAGTTGGTCATTTAGGCCAAACTTTTTATCTACGTTGTTTGAGGTTACGATTCCGACATATGTTGATCGGGACTCTATTTAGAGCATCCCTGTGGTGGTTTCACCCCTCTGGGGGTCTCGGAAGGCCCACAGTGGTCCCGTCCGTTTGGCATGGGTGCTGTGTACATTTGGCATGGACCGCACTTTGTTGAGACTCTGAAATATTTTCCAAGTCCATTTTCCATGCCAAATGGACATGGCATACATGCCAAAATGACAGGTCAACCGTACACCGCAAAAGGTCGGGGTTCATTTTTTAAAGTTCTGGAGGTGCTATCTGCACCAAACTGCAGTGATATAATCATCTTTCGATGCTCTTTCAGAATATGCAGAGCTTGATTTCCACAAACCATCCGTTGGATCAGAAAAGGGGCTTAAGCGTGTCCCGAGAAGGCCCGACGTCCATTTGGCATGGGTTACATGTTAAGTTTTTGAAAACGGAATCGTCTCTAGTTCCGGAACCTCGATAGATAACGACGCCAGCCGGTTACCTTATATTCGTCAATAGCCCTAGATAGCGCACGTGCGTTTTCGTAGCTTTCGGGGGCCCAGAAAAGAAATAGGAGCAAAAGAGCATCGACTGCGTCCATTTGGCAGATTTGAAAGATGGGTCAAACCTTTTTTGACCGTAACTCGGCCATAAGACCACCCGAGGAGCCCAGATTTTCAGCAGCGATACTCCTCCTGCCCAGTAACCAGACCCTAAGTGCTGGGCTTTGTAACTGCCGTGAAAAAAAAACGCTTCAGTTTGGGGCCTCCGAATGGTCTCAGAGTCTTAGGCCTTAAGAGCCTCTGGACCAAAAATTGGTCATTTAGGCCAAACTTTTTTCCTACGTTATTTGAGGTTACGATTCCGACACATGTTGATCGGGACTCTCTTTAGAGCATCCCTGAGGTGGTTTCACCTCTCCCGGGGTCTCGGAAGGCCCACAGTGGTCCTGTCCATTTGGCATGGGAATGGATTTCCATGCCAAATGGACTCTGCCTTTTCTCAGCCACAATAGCATCAAATGAAGCGATAATGTACAGGGCCTCTGAAAAGAGCCTCATAAACCACCTCTTAGAATATCTCGCCGGTAGCCCCTTCTGAGAGTGGACTTTAGCACAAGTAAAAAGCTACTTAGCATCAGGGGCCACGAAATGACAGGTGGTGACCGACACCTGACTGGCGGGGTCACAGGCATCACCTGGTGTGAGTTTCAGGTCAATAGTGGCTGTGGAAGCAAAACTGTAGCCAAAATTGGTTGCAAGGTCAGTCAGACGACCTTTCCGCCATTTTGTATTTTTGGCATGTTTGCCATGTACATTTGGCCATGGACCGCACTTTGTTGAGACTTTGAAATATTTTCTAAGTCTCAACTAAGTGTGGGCCTTGGCCAAATGTACATGACACACATGTTTGCCATGTACATTTGGCCATGGACCGCACTTTGTTGAGACTTTGAAATATTTTCTAAGTCTCAACTGAGTGCGGTCCTTGGCCAAATGGACATGGCAAACATGCCAAAATGACAGGTCAACCGTACACTGCAAGAGGTCAGGGCTCATTTTTTAAAGTTCTGGAGGTGCTATCTGCACCAAACTGCAGTGATATAATCATCTTTCGATGCTCTTTCAGAATATGCAGAGCTTGATTTCCACAAACCATCCGTTGGATCAGAAAAGGGGCTTAAGCGTGTCCCGAGAAGGCCCGACGTCCATTTGGCATGGGTTACATGTTACGTTTTTGAAAACGGAATCGTCTCTAGTTCTGGAACCTCGATAGATAACGACGCCAGCCGGTTACCTTATATTCGTCAATAGCCCTAGATAGCGCACGTGCGTTTTCGTAGCTTTCGGGGGCCCAGAAAAGAAATAGGAGCAAAAGAGCATTGACTGCGTCCATTTGGCAGATTTGAAAGATGGGTCAAACCTTTTTTGACCGTAACTCGGCCATAAGACCACCTGAGGAGCCCAGATTTTCAGCAGCGATACTCCTCCTGCCCAATAATTAGACCCTAAGTGCTGGGCTTTGTAACTGCCGTGGAAAAAAAATGCTTCACTTTGGAGCCTCCGAATGGTCTCAGAGGCTTAGCCCTTAACTCATACAGTGCCAGGTCACTTTTAGAGCAACTTTCTCACTATGGGCTTCCCTGCCAAGCGACTTTGGGCGACTTTTACTTAGAATTTTTTTTTTTTTTTTTTTTTTTTTTTTTTGGACCCCATTAAATCTAGTAAACATGATTTCAATCGCGATTTTGCATGTTCCACCCCCCATACAACCCCATCTTTATACAGGGCAGCCATCTTTGTTTACATAACATGTAAAACATAATGGCTATTATCTCAAGAATGCCTGAACGGATTTCCAATCTTTTTTTTTTGTTTGAAAGCTGTGAACAGCCTGCACAAACATGGTGCATGATCTGTGCATGGGTGTGCATGATCTGTGCACTACAAATTACATGGAAGTCTATGGAGAGGGCTGGCACTAATGCCACTCGAGGGCATTTTTAATTGGCAGTAAGTGAGTTAAGAGCCTTTGGAACAAAAGTTGGTCATTTAGGCCAAACTTTTTATCTACGTTGTTTGAGGTTACGATTCCGACATATGTTGATCGGGACTCTATTTAGAGCATCCCTGTGGTGGTTTCACTTCTCTGGGGGTCTCGGAAGGCCCACAGTGGTCCCGTCCGTTTGGCATGGGTGCTGTGTACATTTGGCATGGACCGCACTTTGTTCCATGCCAAATGGACATGGCATACATGCCAAAATGACAGGTCAACCGTACACCGCAAAAGGTCGGGGCTCATTTTTTAAAGTTCTGGAGGTGCTATCTGCACCAAACTGCAGTGATATAATCATCTTTCGATGCTCTTTCAGAATATGCAGAGCTTGATTTCCACAAACCATCCGTTGGATCAGAAAAGGGGCTTAAGCGTGTCCCGAGAAGGCCCGACGTCCATTTGGCATGGGTTACATGTTAAGTTTTTGAAAACGGAATCGTCTCTAGTTCTGGAACCTCGATAGATAACGACGCCAGCCGGTTACCTTATATTCGTCAATAGCCCTAGATAGCGCACGTGCGTTTTCGTAGCTTTCGGGGGCCCAGAAAAGAAATAGGAGCAAAAGAGCATCGACTGCGTCCATTTGGCAGATTTGAAAGATGGCTCAAACCTTTTTTGACCGTAACTCGGCCATAAGACCACCTGAGGAGCCCAGATTTTCAGCAGCGATACTCCTCCTGCCCATTAATCAGACCCTAAGTGCTGGGCTTTGTAACTGCCGTGGAAATAAAATGCTTCACTTTGGAGCCTCCGAATGGTCTCAGAGGCTTAGCCCTTAAGAGCCTTTGGAACAAAAGTTGGTCATTTAGGCCAAACTTTTTATCTACGTGTTTGAGGTTAAGATTCCGACATATGTTGATCGGGACTCTATTTAGAGCATCCCTGTGGTGGTTTCACCTCTCTGGGGGTCTCGGAAGGCCCACAGTGGTCCTGTCCGTTTGGCATGGGAATGAACTCTCATTCATTTCCATGCCAAATTGACTTTGCATTTTCTCAGCCACAATATCATCAAATGAAGTGATAATGTACAGGGCATCTGAATAGAGCCTCATAAACCACCTCTTAGAATAACTGGCCGGAAGCCCCGTTTGAAAGTGGACTTTAGCACAAGTTAAAAGCTACTCAGCACCAGGGGCCACCAAATGACAAGCGGTGAACGACACCTGACTCGGGCTGTCACAAGCATCACCTGGTGTGAGTTTCAGGGTCAATAGTGGTTGTGGAAGCAAAACTGTAGCCAAAATTGGGTCTCGGGTGACTCAAGTTAAAAGCCACTTAGCATCAGGGGCCACGGAATGACAAGCGGTGAACGACACCTGATTCGGGCTGTCAAAAGCATCACCCGGTGTGAGTTTCAGGGTCAATAGTGGTTGTGGAAGCAAAACCGTAGCCAAAATTGGGTCTCAGGTGATTCACGTGACCTTTCCTCCAATTTGTCTTTTTGGCATGGTTGGCGTGTACATTTGACCAAAACGCATACTTAGAGCTTTTGGAAAGATCAAGGATTGGGTGGGGGAGGGGAGTGTCACTTTGGAGTGTACATTTGGCCATTGTCCCCATGTGGGGGAGGGGAGTGTCATTTTGGCGTGTACATTTGGCAAGGACAAGGCATTTTTGGAACTCAATGCTGCCCCACGATGACCATTGATTGTCGGCACACCTCCGTCTTTTTGGCACCGGACTCAATGTTAGCCAAAAGGACGGACCAAATGTACAATCGTACATTTGGCGCGTCCATTTGGAAGATTTTGTACATTTGGCGCGTCCATTTGGAAGATTTTGCGTACATTTGGCGCCCGTCCTTGCCAAATGTACGCAAAAGTACGGATTACCTCGTTGACGACCGACCACACGGCATTTTTGTACTTTTGGCATGGAGAAGCGACTTTTTGGCATTGAATCGACCGTCCATTAGGAAGGACTTCCCTTACCGCGAAAAATTCCGTGATCGCGGAATCGCGGATTCCCGGGGGGACTAAATAGTGTCTCCAGATATACAGCTGGTGGATGATGATGAGCATGAGGATGGTGTACATTCAGGGTCCCTGCCTGTCTCAGGGCATGCATGAGTCCAACATTATCTTTTCTGCTATCTTTTTTTTTATTTATTTTTTTTATACATTTTATACTTTTTTTTTCTTTTCTTTTTTTAATATGCAACTTCAAGGACACGGTTCTTCTTCTCCCCCACAGTTCTTTTGCAAGAAAATTAGCTGATCTGCCTTTTCTGGTCGAATCCGACACCTCTCCTCACTAATGATGTCTCCAGCCAGTGAAAACACTCTCTCTGAAGGGGTCGAAGATGCTTGTACACACAGATATTTGGCAGACAAAGTGTACAGCATGGGGAGTGATTTCCTTTTCCTCCACCACCAAGCAACAGGGTTTGTTTTCATGGTCTGAAGGGGCAGGGCCTTGTAGTCATCTACTCTCTCATCAGATGACAGGCGGCGAATGTTCTCAGCTTCCTTTCTAACTTCTTTCTCTTCTTCTGCAAAAAGGTCTTCTAGGGGTGTGAGTCTCGACTTCTTGGGAGGTTGACTCTGAAATATAAGCCAAAGCAAAAAAATCCTGTTGCAATTGCAATGCTGACTGGCTGTTGGTGGTGATTTTAATGACATGGAGGGAGGAGCACAAGACAACTGTTCCCTAGAAAATGAATCCTTACCTCCTCAATGTCACCCTCTTCACCTTCCTGCTCCTCATCCTCATCAGAGAGAATCATACTGGTGCCCTGGCCCAGGGGCAGTGGGGGACCCTCACTCTCACTGTCACTCTCCCTCTCTGTGCGGTCCTGCTCTCTGGCTGCAGTGGCTGGCAGCTGAAGAATACAAAGATGCATCATTTATTAATAGGTAGCCAGACTAGCCAGCCCAAGTCAGACACGGTAGCAGTTTAAGCTGACTGTTTTTACAACTTGTTAAATGATGACCGATGTGTTTACCTGGTGCTTCTCTGGGTCTGACTCTGGACCTGCAGCCATCACTGCTGCTCTCTTCAGCCGTTCCCAGGCTGTATCGTTGTTCACTTTATTCTTGAATCTCGGATCCATTATCGTGGCCTCCTCTAGAAAAGCGGCTATCTCATCATCCTATAAAACACAGAACACCAGAACAAGAGAGAATAGATGCACAGAGACAGACAGTGAGTGACTTTGTAAAGTATTCAGATTCATATTATTACAAGATGGCAAATTGTATTTAATGTGATCCATATTAATACCTGATAGCGATGGGACAAGTCAGTCCATACACTCTCCTTGATTGTGATGGCAAAGGAGGAGTCATCTTCAGTCACTTTGTAGTGGTTCTCTAACTTCTGGAGAATTGGGAGGATTTGCCCACAGGTTGGAGTCTTCTCACTTGAAACAGCCAGGGTGGAGGTGTAGAGGATTTTCAGCAATTTGATGAAATTGTCTGCTTTCCTGAAGTCGGCATCGGTTATTCTCTCCAATCTACCAAAAATACAATTCATGCAGTAGTACTTAATGTTAGGGAAATTTACTTTAGAACAGGGGTCTTAAACGTTTTCAGGCCAAGGACCCCTTCGTTGAGAGAGAGATGAAGCAGGGAGGGAGCCGAGGGACCCCCACATACTGTTCATAGATTCCATATAGTTTCATCGTTTGACAGCACAATCATCAATGTATTTTGGATTCATGTCAATTTGTTTTCAGATATTTGAACCGTCAATACTTAATAAAACTTGACCTTTCACTCTGTACTTGGTCTGCTCTTTTTCCCCTCTACACCAAACCTCTTTGCCAGAAATAGCCGATCTACTATTTTTGGATAAAGTTCTCAGGATGCTAGTGGTTAATATAAAAAAGGATAAAAAAAGTTTCTATCATACAAAGATTTGGAGGACCCCCTGTTGAAGACCCCTGCTTTAGAATTAAGTTATGAGATTAAGATTAACAGTATTTAAATTGTATACTCTAATAACTCACTTGTCCTTCTGTGTTCCCTTCCTAATTCTTGGATCCAGAACGGTTGCTTGGATGGCTGGATATTGCTCTACGAATCTTTCGATCATAGCGTATGTCAAGTTCCAGCGGGTTTTCACGTCAAGCACTAGCTCGTGAGCATTTACCTCTGAAATAAACACACACACGCACAAACACACACATTGATCATTTATATAAATGTCATTGTCAACTCCATGTGAATAATACGGGTAAAAATTATTAAAATAATTAAAAATTGCTTACTTGCTATAGGCTGTTTTTCTTTCATAACCACCTTTGCCAGGTTGGTCTTCCTCAGCCAGACGATGACTGATCTTATCTTGGCTAGCCAATTGCTCACTGCTGTCACACCGATGGCCTTTTGTGCGCCCAGGTTCAATGTGTGTGCAAAGCATCCAACTTTTAGGATCTTCATCCTCTTTACAGCTATGTCCATATTTGAGGCATTGTCTACAGTTACTGCAACAATCCTGTTCCTGTCTAAGCCAAATTCTTTTAGGATGGTCTCAATCTCTTCCGCTACCACCAGGCCTGTTTGTGATTCGTAACATGCCTGGGTCTTAAGGACTTTTTGGTATAGGTGGCCGTTAATCACATAATGCAGGGTCACTGTGAGGTAGTGATCTCTAGTGCAAGCGGTCCAACCATCAGATGTGAGCGCAGCCATGCTGACAGCTTTAAGCTCTACCATCACATTATCTTTCTCAACTGAGTACCATGCATCTACTAGAGTGTTAGTAAGGAGGTCTCTGGATGGTGGTGTATACTTTGGGCACAGGGTTGATACCATTTTCCTGAGTAGTTGGACAAAAAAAAGGGATTCCCTGATTATTATTACAGCAAAATAATATACAACACTATCATACAAGGGATCCCAAATTGGCATCAAAATGTAGACTACTTAAAGTACAAAAAGTAAAAGTACAAAATGTTTGAAAATAGTAGATCTAGTTGTGGAGTAAAAGTAAAAGTATTGGAAATTGGAAATAGTCAAGTAAAGTACAAATACCTCAAAACTGTACTTAAGTACAGTAAGTTTAAGGAAAAGTACTTAGTTACTTTACACCACTGCAATCAATCAATCAATCAATCAATCAACTTTTTCAACACAGACTACTCACCTAAATTTTGGGCGTTCAACTGTGTTGAATGTATGGGCATCGCAAACAATGAATTCCGTAATGACACGATCACATTCTTCTTTTCTTTCTATCGTCATTGCTCCTTTTGCTGCGATAGAGAAGGGGTTGGCTTTACTGCTGGTACTCGCTTCTGTACGTCCTATAGAAACATAAAACATGAACGATTGAGACTAGTAGTTGTTTACATAAGCCTAATGGGCGTTCAAACAGTAGTTAGTATATTTTCTAATATTAGTAGTAGTACTACTCGCCTGACGAAAGAGAAACGGTATCTTCATCGTCATCCTCATGCTCATCATCATCCACCAGCTGTATATCTGGGTCGGGGTCGTCTGGAACGGCGGGGGTTTTCTTCCGTAAAACCTCAAACACTTTACATTCACCAAGTCTAATCTTGTGCATTGCTAGGAGATGTTTCCTGAGCGTTGACGTGCAGCCACCTTTGCACGCCAGTGTTGCATCGCATTTATTGCATTTTGCACGCTCATTTTCCAGTGAGCTGAAGTACAGCCAAACTTTAGAAGACTTCTGTCTCTTCGGCGCCATGCTGTTTGTTTATCACGCTGCCTCGCCTGCCTGCTGCATGTTGGTGTGCGCGCTGCTCAGTGAGACGGTGACGCGGACATTCCCAGCATTCCTTCTGTAGAGGTGGCCTGACGTCACCACAGCTGCTTGCAATGGAATGCACACAGCTAATGCACGCTGATGAGACCCGTTAAGAGAATCGGACCGGCAAAAATGATTGACCCGGTTCTGGACCCGCTATCATGGAACCGGTTCCAAAAAAGAACCGGTTTCGGGTCCCAACCCTAGTGACTCACGGTACTCTTCTGGTCCATGTTCGTTAGACCTACACTCAGAATGAGACGTTCTGTTTCCTCGTTAACTTCGGTGTGCTCTAACACTGTGATTGCCCACTCCAGGTTCATGCCCGGGTATGATTCTATCTGTACGTTGGAATCTGAGTAGGTGGGAATCGTTGCTAGATTGGAGTCGCCCATGATGACTATCGGTTTGTTGGGGTGTAGTCTCCAATTCTTCTTTTTGCCCTCATGTTTGTGTGGTTTGTATGCTGTGCAGGAAATACTGTCCTCTTCTTCCTCTGTGTCCTCTGCTTGGGGACTCTCTGTGGCCGGAGTTGTTGCGTTTAGTTCCTCTATTCCTTCGTCAATCCCATCTGGTGATGTTGGGCTGTCTGGGGTGGTTTGTCTTCCATTCTGGAGTTCTTCCATGCTCCCTTCTTCATCCAGGTTGTCCAGGGTTTCCTGTGCTCTTTTTTGGTTCTTTCTTCTCTGTCTGGGACGTTGAAGCCTAGGTGTCTCTCTGTTCGGAGTGAGGTTAGAGAAATCCGCTTCGGAGAGGTGAACCTCTGCTGTTGTCGTGATGGTTCTTGCGTTCCAGGCTGGTCCAGGGCTGGATTCTACATCTGGTCCAGTTGTTTCCCCTGGGGTAGACAGTGAGACAGGATGGGGGGGGGGGAGGGTTGGGGGGTTGGGGGTCGGGTGGGGGGTGTGGTGGTTTCTGGTTGTGTGTGTGTAGCGCTGTCAGCCTCTAAGGCGTCTTTTAAATCCACCAATATCTCCCGGGTTGACGAAATCGTTCCTGGTGTTAAACGTTTGCCAAATTTATTTTTTGCCCATCTTGTTGCGATAGGTAGCGCTTTCTCAAAATCTCGTGGGAGGCATTCGTAAAGCATGGCCGTTGCTTTGTCTACTTGAGTAAGGAAATGGTTTAATAATAATAATAATAATACATTTTATTTATAAGGCGCCTTTCAAAGCACTCAAGGTCGCCGTACAACAGTATAAAAACAGCAGATAATACAAAATAGCAGTTAATACAATATAAAAACAGAAGTTAAAACAAATCACAAAATCACAATAAAAACAGAACAATTAGCAGCAGAGTAACAAAGAGGTCAGGCATATGCCTGCCTAAAAAAGTGGGTTTTGAGGTGGGTTTTAAACGTGGGGAGTGATTCACAGTTTCTGATGTCGGGGGGTAGGGAGTTCCAAAGGTGAGGGGCAGAGCGGCTGAAAGCTCGTAACCCCATGGTGGAGACACAGGCTGAGGGTTTGTCAGGGGGGGTCAGTTGGATGGCAGAGGCAGATCTAAGAGACCGGGAGGGAATGTGTATGTCGATGAGGTCAGATAGGTATGGAGGAGCGAGGTTATGGATGGTTTTTGAGAATTAGGAGTGTTGTGTATTCCCAATTTTTCGCATTACCGAATAGTAGTTCTAATGTTTCCCCTGTGGGCTGTGCTGAGTGTGCTGGGGTAATCCATTTGACCAGTTCTTTGGTACGTTTTGCTATGTTTTCTGGAATTTTGTTCCTAGGGTTGACATTTCCTAGATGGTGGTTTGCTACTATCAGGTTAAATATGTTTCGGATTGTTACCAGTAAATTGGAATTCCTTTGTTCCTCTGGTGTGTGGATGTATGTGTGTCTGTTTGTGGGATTTACCTGGTTCCTGTTGTTGCGTCCTTGATTCTGTCTGTTATTCCTTCTGGGTTGAGTGGTTGGTTTATTAGTAGGCCCCCTCTCTCCTCTCCTGGGCCTGCTATTGCTCACCTGCTGTTCTCGGTGTTTCTTGTCCAGTTCTCCTGTTGGTACTCACCTCACAGCCACCTTTGTTTTGGTGAGTAGCGAAACTGTATTTGTTATTTTTGGACCAGACGAGAGTGTGCGCAGGCTTTCCTGCCGGCGCACCGGATGGTTACTGACATAGCGTTAAGGAGAACTCTTTCTAACGCTTTACGGACCAGAGCTAGGGTTTGGTTCCCTGGTTGTCCCTGGTTCGATTCCAGGCCAGGGTAGCAATGTCGTTGTGTGTCCCTGAGCAAGACTCTTAACCCCTAATTGCTCACACTCTCCTTGTGGGCAGCG
Source organism: Nannobrachium achirus (assembly GCF_963921795.1). Lineage (NCBI taxonomy): Eukaryota > Metazoa > Chordata > Actinopteri > Myctophiformes > Myctophidae > Nannobrachium > Nannobrachium achirus. The sequence goes on along the minus strand of NC_137822.1, from coordinate 51,915,443 downwards.
AATCAGCTGGGTTGGGCTGAAAATACGGAATTTCCCCCTCGGGAGGAAGTAGGTAACTAACTATTATTCTACCAAAGCGGCGAAATGACACCTTCTATCTATGGGCATAAGGGAACTTGGAGCTGAGGGAACAAGACAGAGATAATACAGAGACATATTTGTGGAATTTATAGATGGATCATCCTCATATCCCTTTATTTAACCAGGAAAAGGTCACATGAACAACACTTACAACATGAACTCAAACAATACACACAAATACAACTATCACACACACAACTGAGTGAACACAATATCAAGTTAAAATGCAATACTCTGTTGAAAAAGAGGGCCACTCAAGAACGTCAAGATAGCTTACATAAACAGGTGCAACAGGTTTGAAAGGATTTTAAAAGTCCTCGCATTGTACAACAAAGTGCTTATCACAGCTAGATTGTCAGTGGAACAGAACACTGATTGTACACTATAGCCGTTCACTAACGAAAAAATTGTAAGTAAGTAAAACACTTCCTGGTAACCGGTTGTATAACCTCACCAAGTAGTCTACTGCCATGCAGAACAGGCCATATCAGAGCAGATAAAGAGCAATTAAAGTCACTTTTATGAGCCGTTCAACTTTGCACCACAAACTTCACCCTATGCACTTCTGGTTCCAATGTGTCAGGTGGGCGTTATTGGAAATGACACCCGAGCTCCAGGGCGGAGCCGCTCGATTGTCCACGACACTGCAAGCGGCGCGAAGGCCCCGAGCGCCGCAGGCGCGAGTGGCCGCGAAGAGCGGGCCAGGGCCGGCCGCGCGAGTTACGAAGCCGTGGTGAATGCAATCGTTATATTTATGCCCAGGCCGTAAGGCAATCGTTATATTTATGCCCAGGCCGTAAGCCCACGATAAACGCCCTGTCCAAGCGACTACAATGGAGCGCTCCCTAGCTCCGCTTCAGCCAATCAAAAGCTTCGGTGGGCGGGGTTTCCCTGGAGCTATGGTGTCATTTCCAATAACGCGTCAGGCGGTGGTGTACCGAAACTGAACTGCTAAATGAGAACAATCTGTCTTATTGCTGACACGTACAAAGAGAATCCTGAATGTTGCCTAAAAACAAAGACAAATAAACAGTGTTTATACTGGTCTTACACCAACATTTATACTTCACAGAGTGGTTTGCAACATGAGGCGTTATTTTGCTCTATACCTGACGACCAACATTGAGTCAAGAGTGACACACCTGAACTTGTGCCACTCAAGCTAAACTCAACATTGGTATTGTTTTATTGTGTAAGAAAGAGGTGGACAAAAAAACTATATGTATGTATGCATGTATATATACTGTTAATATATTCTTCTTTTTAAAGTGCATTGTTGCACTCTGAATGTATTTGTTTCTATTCTTTAAACCACTTTGAATTGCCTTGAAATTTGAAATGTGCTGTATATACAGTATAAAGTTGCCTTGTCTTGCCTATGAGAGACCCAGTGTGCTGGTACAATATTAACCCAGACACATGAGATACATGTTCCTAAAGACGTGTTATCTCTCTCTCTCTCTCAATTCAAAGAGGCTTTATTGGCACTACAGACCAAGGATCATCTTAAGCAACTTGTAGCAGAGCAGACCGAGCAGACAGAGGACGAGACGGAAGATCCGGCGGCAGGCAGTTATCAGCAGCTTCCGATCGGCGTCCTCGAGAACCTTTCCCTTCAGCATCCCCCACAGGATCCTCCCGGCCACCCTGTTGTCGTTGAACAGCTTCCAAAAGCTTTGGTTGTAAAACTCAAGCTTGTTAAAGACTCCCTGAGAGAGAGATTGTATCAGCTCCACCACAAGCTCCTTCCCGGCCACCTTGGAGTCGATTTTCAGGAGCTTCAAGCCGTGGGAGTAGCGATGCAGATACGCTTTCACATCCAACGCCCTTATCGCCCCGACGATTGCCAGGTGTCGAAAGCGGTAGTAGTAGATCTTCAGCCTGTAAATGAATCTCCGAAACAGAGACTCCTGCTCCTGCTCCTGCTCCTGCTCCTTGTCATATGGAAACCTAATAAATAGCAAAGATGTGTCAACATCTTTGTTCACCAAGGCGAGGGATTAATTTATCCTGGTATTCTTCAAAAGATCACTTCAGTTCCATTAGCTAGCATAATAGAGCTTAATACTGACCAGAAACTGTATGTTCCTGGTCAAAATGTGATGATATTGCCATGCACGTCTTTAGAACTGGATTAAGAGTATTAAACTCACAAGCTGGAGCAAGAACTACGTGAAAATACCCTACTGCTGTCTGCTTTGGAAAAAGCCTCAAGGGTTTGGACTTGAACATTTCATTAAGAATATTTGTTTTTGTTTGAAAGGGATTGTACTTTACAGAGAGAAAAAAAGGGTTTCCACCCAAAAAACAAGGTTTGGGAAGGTTTCCCTTTCTTTAAAAAAAAGATTGTACTTTACAGAGAGGGAAAACATGTTTACACAAACCTTTCAAGTCTCTCTCAATACTTGGACATTTCTTTTGCACTGTTATTACTTTGATTAGGCACAGTTCTGCCCAAATAGTATTGAGTATACTTTATTGACACTTTTTGTTCCTTATTTACATTTATTATCCATTTGGAAATAGAAGAAGATTGGCTGCATCTAAGGCATTCTTGAATCGTTGTCATGTCGGTTATGGGAGCATTGATCATGGGATAATACCCAATTGTGGTGAGGCATTTTGGAGAGCGGCCGGTAACCGACACCCAGCCTGACAAACCAGGGATGTGCTGATCCCAGAATTGATGTTACGGGCAATGACCCAAATTAGATTAGAATCTGATGGTTTTGAGTAGCTGCATGTGGATAAATGATTTGAATTTGATGCCGCCAATACTGGTTCTGATCTTTTCCGGTGGTAGTAAGTTGGCAAATCTTGAGCACTTTTAAATGACTGTGTTTTTTTTTTTTGTAGGTCGAGTGTTAGGATTACTCATTTCTTTTGCACTGTTATTACTTTGATTAGGCACAGTTCTGCCCAAATAGTATTGAGTATACTTTATTGACACCTTTTGTTCCTTATTTATTATCCATTTGGAAATATGTTCTTTTGCACTATTCTTATTTTGATTAGCCTGCCCAAAGAAGTGACCTTGCTGTTGGGTTCATCTATCCCTGCTGTTGGGTTGGGATTGTACACCCAAATATGGCTTAAACAAATACTTTGCTGTTAATGTAACCACCCAAAAAAATCTAAAATAATAAATTAGCATTAATAACATATTAACACTTCGCCAGCCGAAATAGAATGGTTGTTGGTAGATTAGCCGTGACATTTCTATTGTATTATGATCTGAGACATAATATTATGTTTATAAACATGAGCCCGCCACCCCTCCTTCTTGAACCGCACCGTTGTTTTTTTTCTTTTTTTTCAATCCCCCGGTCGTTTGCTCACCATGAATATCTGGATCTCCATCGGGATAAAGTGGAGGTTTAGGCCGAGGCATCGTCTCCCCGTGCGTTTCGCGTGCGCGATCCGTGTGCATATAATCCAAGCATATGGTCCAGGTATGACTGAACGGTCGATGTGAGCATTTTGGCTAGCTTAGCCCTTAGCACTCCAGCTATGCTAATGTAATCGTCTAAACAGTAAACGGACGGCTGCAAAGAGCCTCTGAGAAGGAAAGGACCTGACGTCACTTCTGCTTCATGTCAGAGCGATTTCGGATAAAAATCATTTATTTCGGTTTTAATGACCCAGTACGGTAAAAGACGGCGCGGCTGAGACTCCTGGCTCAGATGTCCGGTATATTCCGGTTTAAATATTGAGGGGCTCCCCGTGGCTTGGAAAGGGTTAAATTAATTACATTATTAAACAAAGCAAGCACATATCGTCCATGGTTTTGGTTTTATTTCAGGACAAAACATTTGGCAATAAAAAAATGTAACAGCAATGTGAACAAATGCTCGATTTGCCCCTATACATATGTAGTGATGCGCAGGAGCGGGAATCGAACACCTCTCTCCTACTCGCCAGTCCGACACGCAAACCAGTGTGCCAATAGAGCTGAGTCCGATTGGCAGGGTGGTTGCGGGTCGGTTTATTGGCTGGGGCTACACATATATTTCTCATTCCGAGGCACGCCTACATTATATTCACAATTTTCACTCCCAGCACCTTATATTTATAGCATGTTTTAGCGATTATGTTGCAAGAAAAACGTTGAGATTATAGCCATAATTCCCCCAAAACACAATTTAGCAGGACCTTTCCAAGAGTGACATCACCACCTCTCCAATGGAATTTCCTTAGTGACTTGTGCAAATCGTTTGAGAAAGGACCATATAATAACCTTTCCATTCCTTCCCCATCCGTCAACCCAAAGCCCTGTAGTCTTCTTGTGCTGTACGTGAAATGCCGAAACAGCAAGGGACACATCTGGACAATGCAACACACAACAGAACAATATTAGATATTGTAAGAAAATGTATAAAAGACAGCACTTACGCAATACAGGTTTAAGAAAATTACTCACTTGCATACTTTGAAACTACACAAGCTATGTCATATATGACATTTAGGTGGATGTAGCTCGCTGTCTGTCCAGGAGCATTCTGAGGTCGGGTGGAATGGTCGGAGAAATGGCTTCATCCTCAGATGCTATTAGCTCCATGGGTTCGTCTGACGCGTTGACGTCCATGGTAAATTGGAATTTTAGTCGATTAAGACTAGATTGAGCTCTGTCCCTTTCTGCAATGAAAAGAAACAAGTGTTAATTAAACGATCAGAGCACAACACAGATTAACACTTTAATCATCCACTTCAAACGTAAACATATTAGCTATTTCACTGAGTTGAAAATGAACTTTGAAAGACATTTAAGTGGTAATGATTATAAAAGTAGCCTATACGTTACCTCAGATATTTTAATTGCCTGCATGCCTTCCTTGAGGGATGGGTAGTGACAGGGTTTAGATGAATATGTCCTATAGTCCTACTGTACCAATGGTGATGTGGCAGGCGTCACAAAGGCATCCTGTAGATCTGCTATTTTCACTTTTTTTGAGAAATGTCTAAACATTTTGGAAACATTCACTTATAATGCTATGCTCGTAAAAGTGGATGCCGAGGTTGAAAGTGGTTTTATAAATATTGAACCAACAAAAAGCATTAAAAAGAGCTTGTGAGCCTTTTCCCTCCATTTCCCTGAAAAGTATGGGACGTACAAGGTGCCCGACACTGCAGAGATGATACATTGTCACCATGTGTGAGGTTGACACCCCAGACTTTCTACACCTCAGGAAACAGTTTGGAGTTGTCTGGTGTTGACTTTATGTGACCGTGGCAGCAGTGTGAATGCTGCATTGTACTGTTAACTCTGACTGTATTTAGCATAGGTGGACCCTTATTAATCCAGAGGGGAACTCAGTTGGACCAGCCAAGAACTTTCACACTGTCAGAAGAAAGTATTATTTTAAACAATCAATTAAAAAAAATCCAAACTAGACTAAAAGTAAAACATTTAATTTGACTAAAATAAAAAATAAAAAACATCAAAATTTGCTATCAACACTGGATGATTTTTAATTGTCACACAAATAATTACAATTGACACATTAATTGTACTTTTTGATATTTAACATTAATTGTAACATGAATCAAAATTAAAATGTTGTTTTATTGTAGGCTTTGTAAACAAAAACCTAATCAAAAGTAAACAACTAAATCAATTTGTCTAAAACAGGGCACTTTGATACATTAGCTTTTTTTACCAGTGGAAATGGCCCTCTACAAGGTCAGAGTGCCTCATTGTGAGCTTGTAGATTTGCTATTTCCAATATATATTTTACAAAATATACATTTATACAGATGAAGGGAAACATCTTATTTAACCACATGAACCCTAGCATGTCTATGCGGGGGTACACATTCAACAAATGGCATCTCTACTAAGCTCACAACACCTCACGTTGTGACACGATGTGAACAGGAAATATTTGGTGTAGAGAGAAAGGAGTGGACCACGTATAGAACGGAGACTCAACGAAGGAAGTTGTAAATCAATGAACATTATCATAAACTCCATATTTTACTATTATACTTTTAGTATATTATACTATCAGTTTCCCTTCAACTTCTACATCGGGTCTCCACCTCCCACTGATTGCTCCATGTTTCACTGCACCAACTACCAGCACTACTGTTTCCAGGAGGTTTATACAGTATATTTCTTGTTTCCAACACCACATTGCATAGCTGATGGTATAATTTCATTGAAACAACAAACATATCAGTGTCAGTGGACTCAAGCTGGAGTTTTGTACCACTTCTGACAGCATCCAGGCTGTGCAGTAACATCCACCTTAGTCTCTTCTTGTGAGCTGTTGAGATACAATTTCAATGGATATCCTGACATGCCGTTACCATGAAAACCTGGGGTTTCCCCTGAAAGTGTTTGAGGGTTTGCTGATAAACATTCCGTTCATTTTTGGTGCTGGTACTTGACAGGAACTTATTTTCCCTTCCAAATGAAAGTAGTATAGTATATTGCCATCCTGGCATCTCATCCATGTGGCCTAGCTACTTCATGGAAGATGGGAGATCATGGCGGTCAAAACACTACATAGATTTCACTATAATCTTTGGTCTGTTGGCAGGGGAAAACATTCAGTGGTAGTGTAGTGATGCATGCGCATCACTACAGTAGCATTCTGGTTGCTGATCAACATAACCAAAGTCATCACCATGCAGTCCCCTTCTGGTTGGACTTTTTGAGTATGGTCATGACCTTGCTATCTCCTTTGAATAATGTCCACAAGGCCTCCAGTGACATGTCATTGTGCTCAAGGGCATTACAATATTTACCCAGTGGCACATAAAGGCATCTAAAGGTTCGTACACACAGAGGGCGAATTGGCGAATAGCGAATTAGCGTATTATTCGCCTTTTGTTTAAAACCTTATAAAGTCAATGGAAGCATCCACACCAAACGCGAATTTCGAAAAAGCGAAAAGGCGTCTGTTTTTTATTCGCCCTTGTGTCGAATTAAACGAACGTTCAAAGGCGAATTCCTCTCTCTCTCTGTATCAAAGTAAGCTCACTCTACCCTATTTCAAGAGAGAGAGAGAGAGAATGGTGGAGGGACCTTCACGTTACATTGAGGCCGAGTGGAACAGTGTCTTTCTCCTTTTCCGTGTCTCGTCTGCGTGGCTGCTTGGGAAAAGTAGCCTACTCGAATGTCTTACTGGTAAAAACATGGTTTATGTGTTTGTTATTGTAGGCTACTTTATATCTGCAAAAAGACTAATGTTTAAAAATAAATCGCTGGGTATTAAATAGCCTACAATAGGATCCGAAATGAGTCGATTAGAAGGAAAGTACTGGAAATTCGACTCAAGTACAAATACCTACAAGTACAGGCTACTCAAGTAAATGTAGGCTACTTTTAGTTACTTTACACTGACTCTCTTTTTTTACAGACCGAGATCCTTTTATTTCCGAGAGACCCGACCATTTAATCATTATTAAAACCCTCTTTCATGTAACTCACTGCAGCCGTGCAGCGTGCGCTGTTAACTGATTGACAGGCAGAAGAAGGCTACCAAGGAATCTATAATATTACGATCGAAACAAAAGCCAGAGATTAAAAGGAATACTTTTAGGCTATTTTCTAACTACAGAGAGGTAAGTCATGGTTTAACTTGTACGCGGTCCCGGCTGCTTTCTCATCATCCTGGCAGCAGGCTACGCATCGCATGCATTACGCACGCACCAATATCTTTTCCCCCTGCTGTTAAACTGATCCTAGACCAGCATTATCATCTCACTGTTACACAGCCATTCATCTCGCTGCCTCACGGCTAACAGACCATGATCCTAGGTCAGGCCAGCCTAAACACAGCACACACGTTAAACAGAACTCAGTTCGTTCCTTATAGCGCACGCCAGCGCGCGCGCACACACATTGATTGATTGCTTTACAGTTTGCATAAAAAGCAGAAAGTACACACACAGTACGGGTCCTCTTGGGTCCTCTCGGGTAATACACATAATGATTGACATGATAAAACACTGACCGACCCTGTCTAGTGTCTACTCTGCCCCCGGCCGGAGCTGAGGGGAGGGGGAACGGAGAACGCGTGTTGTCACTTGTCTCTTCTGTTCTTTTTCTTATTTAATAGGCTAACAACCACGGCCAGGTCTCATCATCACTTGAGGATATAGTTTCCATTGTTTTATTTGTTTCCCTGTCTCCGTTCTTCTCTCTCCTCTCCTCTCTCTCCTTTCTTCTCCTTTCTCCTGTGGCTATGCAGGCAGATATCGCCCCCTCGTTTTTAGACGAATTAAGCGAATATTATACGCATATTCGCGTCGCTTTTTGGTGTGTATGGAAAAGGGCGAATGGCGAATTCTTCGCCTTTTTGGTTCGCTTATTCACGTCGCTTTCGCTAATTCGCCGGTGTGGACAGAGCTTAAGTCTTATTAAAAGTGAAATGTCCATTGCTGAATTATTGGTATATCTTTGTGGTCTGCAATTTAGAGGAGAATCAGCATGCCATACGTCTGCTTGTCATGAGCAAAGAAGTACTTGCATGAGAGAAGAAAGGTGAAGTTCCCCAAGGTGTAGAGGGAATGTATCTCTATATACATTTGTAAACTGCAGCCAGCGTTATTTGATTCACGTTATTTGATTCACACGACCCAAAGCAGTCCAATAATGGTAAGTTAGCACCATCTACTGGCTGTATTGTATGTGGTACATCTCACTGCAGCCAGCAGTAACCAACAATTTTTTTTTTTTTGATTTTTTTTTTACTTTTTTTTAAACTTTTTTTAACTAGATGGGAGCGGCCCGAAGGGCCGTGACCCTCTAGTATACTATATTTTTTCTTCCTCCAGGACTTTGTTGTGCTAGCAAGGCCTGCTGCTCCCCTTTTTCCACCTTGTGATGGTGGTTGACATCTTCTGTCAACCAGCTGTGCTGACTCTGCACATGGACCGTTCCGGTTGGGATGATACTCTGTGGAAGAATTCTTCCACATAGAGGTCCAAGATTGCTTGGACTGTTTTCCTGTGTGCTTCTAGGGCCCTCGTTTCTGCTTTGCTTCAAGGATATGCCTTATTGTGGTGTGACCATATAGCATATGTGCCTAATTCCAGGCTTCATCAAGCCAGCTATCTTCCATCTACAATATGTTTTTTTCTTTTTTCACCCAGCCTCAGCGCCCACTTACCAATTTTAGTGTTTCTACTGCAAACTTCTAATAAATTCTTCTTCTTCAATCAATGGGCACAGGTTGCCCACCCGTTGCCCCTGCCCCATCATATCGGCGCACACACGCCAACTATATGTGACAGAAATGAGTAGACAAGCATATGGCGAAAAGGTCACATTAGGCTATATCCACATTCATATATGTGTTGCATAACGTTAAAGGTGATACACCATGCATTTAAAAAGTTTTTGTGTCATATTGTTTATGTCCCAAAAACGTTTTTCAAAAGGTTTGAGGCTAAATTACCACTCCTGAATAGAGAGCCTCTCTCATTTTTGAATGGCTCTCAGAGCATTTCAGCTGCAGTACCACCTTTGGCCTGAACTGCGCCACCCCCCCAAAAATCTTTTTCTCAACCTGTTTCGCTGTGCAGATGTACACACTTCCATTGTGTTCCATTGTCATCGTTGGAATGACAAGAGTGGCTGTCTGAATACCACTCACCAGCGCAGTATCGGATCCGGCCTCGGTCCAAGTGACATTCGATGGAGGGGAGCTTTCAGCCTCACAGGTCAAGTTCAGGGTCTGACCTTCCTCCACTGTGGTTTGACCAATTATTCTGGGTTGACGCAGTCCTGACACAACAAACACAAATGTGTATTTTAAAACAAAGTGTTCTTTTACAAACGTAACCAGACAGGTTCATTTGGTTATTTGTAGGCCTACACACTTCAGAGTTTAATTAGACGATAAAAGTACCAATAGTTCATACCTGTGACATTGATGGGCTTTTTAAGGTGAGTCCTTATTTCTCTAGGACGTCCATTCCATTGACCGTTGACTCCAACTTGATAGGATCCAGACATCCAGATGCTGAGGTCATCGATGCGGACACTGCAGTTCTTTTTGCTGGGATCTGGCTCCAAGAGGGACACTCGACCCCTGAACTGGTCCGTAGTTGCATTGACATCCCCAGAGTCGAAAATGGTGTCATCCTCCTCACACTGACGTCCAGGTTCACACTTCCTCAGGATTACAGACGTGGGTTTGAATGCAGGACGATGAGTGAAAGTACAGTCAATCACATAACTGGTCCCAGGTTCAGCTGTTATGGGGTCTTCGTCGTAGATGATGTCATCAGTAACATGATCAGTGTCTGTTTAAAACAAAGACAGCCTACTGTAAGCAAATATCTCTGAGTATTTTAATTTCTTATTTTCTAAATATATTTCACGATGAATTGTGAGATAGATCAAAATAGGATGAAAGGATCTAGGATCAAGATGAAAATAGATGTTTCCACAAAGCAGCTCAATGCAGTGTACAATACTTACCTGTCACAACTAGACGAGCAAACGCAGTCTTCATCTTTTCCAGATGTTTCGCTGTGCAGATGTACACACTTCCAGATTGTCCAGTTGTCACCATTGGAATCACGAGGGTGGCTGTCTGAATACCACTCACCAGCGCGGTATCGGAGCCGGCCTCGGTCCAAGTCACATTCGATGGAGGGGAGCTTTCGGCCTCACAGGTCAAGTTCAGGGTCTGACCTTCCTCCACTGTGGTTTGACCAATTATTCTGGGTTGACGCAGTCCTGGTGGCACAAAAAACATAAAGGTCTTATTTTAAAGCAAAGTGTTAATTGACAAATAGTAACCAGACGGGTTCATTCGGTTATTTGCACACACTTCAGAGTTAAATTATACAATAAAAGTACCAATTCTTCATACCTGTGGGTTTGATGGTCTTTTTATGGTGAGTCCTTATTACAGCAGGGCGCCCATTCTTTTGACAGGCAATTCCAACTTGATAGGATCCAGACATCCAGATGCTGAGGTCATTGATGCGGATGCTGCAGTTCTTTTTGCTGAGATCTGGCTCCAAGAGGGACACTAGACCCCTGAACTGGTCCGCAGTTGCATTGACATCCTCGGAGTCGAAAACTACGTCATCCTTCATGTCACACAGAGGTTTTGATTCACACTTCGTCAGCCTTACAGACATGGGTTTGAATGCAGGACCATGACTGAAAGTACATTTAAACACAGCGCTGGTCCCAGGTTCAGCTGTTATGGGGTCTTCGTCATAGATGATTTCCTCAACAGTACCATAATCAGTGTCTGTTTAAAACAAAGACAGCCTACCGTAAGCAAATATCTCTGAGTAAATTATATAATTTCCTTTTCTTATTTTCTAAAAATATATCATGGTGAATTGTGAGATTGTTCAAACCAAAACCTTTTAAAAGTTTATACCGTTAACTAAATAAAGTGTGTGTGTTTGTGTGACAACACAATATCGTCTACGATAAAGATTAGCCTACCTCTTGCGTCACTTATCACAACAGCATAGAGCAGCAATGGCATTAAGGTGAAAACCAGATACTTCATTCTGTACTGTACTTCCACAGTCCACTGTGTTCCTGTAAAAAGCACAATGCACAAAGATATTCTGTAATTAATTAAAACTTGAAACTTACAGCACATACATCATTTTCTAGACTATGAAGAATAACAAAACAGATATTGCTTCTTTAATATTGAGTCACAAAAAAAGCTATCTCAGAAAGAGGTTTCATGGGCATGTGGTACTTTGGCTGTTGTTTGGCCACTAGGGGGCAATGTCAACCTATGTGATGGACCAGAGACATTAGGCCTGCTGTTACATACACCTGTGTGATTCCCACTGTGGGGAAGGTGTTGTTTATTGTGATCATTATTATTGGAAGTGGATATAACATTGTTCATTCAGACTTCTATTATGTTCATTTGGGACCACTTGGAACCTGAAACCAACCAGACCACTGCTCTGATATATTCATTGAATTGAATTGTGTATGTATTTTTAGTAGTTATATTGTGTGACAAATTGACCAAACTCTTTTAGTTGCTTTCTGAATGTGTTCCTATATCATATGCTGTATGGGTCATACTGTATATATATACTGTACCCAAAACATAAGCCATTTCACTCAAAGCCTCATGAGGAAACACTTTCAAATAAGCTTTTCACACAGAATTCATTTTTCATTTGAACTTAAATGTGCTGTAAATGGTGCCCCCCGCCCCCCCCCCCCCCCTTCTGACTGCAATGGGGAGTTTATTCCAGGGAGTCAGGAGGGAGTTGTAGCTACAATCTAGCTACAATTTACGCATAACTAGACCTTGACCGTCAATGTTCTCTTTCTCTCAAACACAATCAAATTAAACTACAATCAACGCACGTCAAAGATCAAAACAGCAGTAAGCTCTTGCCAGTGATTCTCAACCTCAGTGTTAATGTAACCAATTTGTAAATGAGAGAAATGGAACCAAATGGACCATGTAAAGTGTCTGGGTGGGCCCTTAGAATCAGAATTCTAAACAAAAATGTCAGCAGATAGATACATGTAGCCTGTATAGTCAGTATTCAATGTTGGATGTTGTTTGTGATTTTATGTTTTTTGTACTCACACCTTTGGACCAAATGAATTTCCCTGAACGGGATAATAAAGTCTACCTTGACCTTGACCTTGAGAAATGTTATAGGCTGGGGTGTAGACTACAGGCCTGTAAGGGTCAATTTGGTTCAATTTGTTCACTCAGAGTAACACACCCTTAAGGGTAGATACATTTTGACCCCTGGTGATCCCCGACCTGAGAGCAAACAGGTGGATTATGAGACAATGGGCCCTGTCTGGACCCATCCTGGGCAGACAGACACACATAGGCCTACAGTAGTCTACACTGACTGACTTGCATTCAACACCGCAATAACTATTTTCAACTGAAGAGCCAGGACACACACACACACACACACACACACACACACACACACACACACACACACACAGACACACAGACAGACAGACAGACAGACAGACAGACAGACAGACAGAACGCTAATAATAATACGATATTACAACACAACTGGGTTGGGTAAACAGGAGGATCGATTCGAGTGCATGATGGGCAACAAGGAATAGTGCCCCACCCAATCCTGCAAGTGCAACAACTGTCAAAAGCAAGCATGAGGTTAGGCCTAGAGCTGCATGCTTTAAAGGGCCATTCACACTACTAAAACTATATCTATAATTAAAATATGAAAACTAAATCACATTAAAAAAAAAGACAACGAATCAACGATATAGTTATTTATAAATAGGCCGGTGGCAATGGCGCTGGCTCAACAGTCCTGAAGGCTGAAGATGGGACGTTTGTGCGTCCCGTATAAAACTACGTTATAATTTATAACAATGTCCAACGATCACGAATTTGTCCCCCCCCCCCCTCTTTTTTTTCTTCAAAAACGGCCGATGATGACGTCACAATCGGCAGCAAATCTGGATAGCCTGTTTTGAGAACCCGTGGGATACTTTTAACCTTCTCCTTCTCAAAACCAGAGAAAGACACAACGGTCAGAAATGGGACTTTGTGAGGATAGAAGGTGCTAGTGGGACCCCAAAAAAAGGTTTTAAAATAGGAAAAGTGAAATTTCATGGTGTATCACCTTTAATGTACTTTTACAGTATACAGAGCAAAGAGCTCAGAGAACTTAGTTATGGATATTTGTAAAAAAAAAAATAACAATAATAATAATGACAACAACCACGATGACTTACCGCTGTAATTCGCCCCTGCAGGGTGACGAAGTCGTGGCCGTGGTCGTTCCTATACTCGGCCAGCGGGACATGCCGACTGGGTGGGCAGAGCAGCCGAAAGGCCAGCTCTGCCACCTCGCTGGTCACCTCCAGGGGGCTGGTGTTGAAGAACTGTGTGTCCTTGTTCAACACGTTCTCATCCCTACCGCGTATCACGCAAGACGCCCCGTCAAGTGCCTCACTGCGTCTTGTCTAAACGTCAAAGGAATCACCGCGTCTTGTCTAAACGTCAAAGGACATGCCCCAAGGCCTCCATTTCAGACGCTATAAGTCATGCTCTCCGCCTCCCACTCTTTCAGTCGCCTAGTGAGGTAACCATGGCAACGCGTCAACGGAGCGCTTGGAGCGCTTCATTTTCAGAACCGGGATGCTGTTTTGATCGTGTATCAAAACAGCATCCCGGTTCTGCAACGGAAAGCTCCATTGTCAGAACCGGGATGCTGTTTTGATCGTGTTTTAAATGCACCAGACCACACACCATGAACCACCCACAGAATCCTGTAATTTTTCTGTGCATTTCAATACTAGATTTGTAATTTTTCGATGGCTAGATGGCTTAGAAAGGACAACGTTTATATTCTTTCCAAATATAAAATCAAGGTAGGTTGCAGGAACACACTTCCTAATGAGTCACAGAGAATGACGTTTGGTAGGCCAATCAGAGGTGGGTAAGGGCGGGTCTTCTCGGGAAGGTCGTGTTTTTGATTGGCTAATAGTGCCTGTCAGCATTGCTTTCACACAACACTGTGTGTGAGGATGAGGCTTTGTTTGTTTACACATGCACGCATGCATGCAGTGGCTGGCTGGTAGGAAGCTCACGGAGAGCCACGGATAACGTTTTGTCTTCTATTGCAAAGTCCATTCAGGTAAGAGTAAATACATTGTTAAATCCATCACTAATGTTAGGATGTGGTAGCCAATTGGGATGCGTGTGTTTGTTTCACTGTTTGATTGTCTGCTTTCTTGGGACATTTAATGCTAATGCTGTTGCTAAGCTGATTTAAACAACTACAAGCTAAAACAGGGGTCTTCAACGTTTTCAGGCCAGGGACCCCTTAGCTGAGAGAGAGATGAAGCAGGGACCCCTTAGCTGAGAGAGAGATGAAGCAGGGACCCCTTATGTGAGAGAGAGATGAATCAGGGACCCCTTAGTTGAGAGAGAGATGAAGCAGGGACCCCTTAGTTGAGAGAGAGATGAAGCAAGGACCACTTAGCTGAGAGAGAGATGAAGCAGGGACCCCTTAGCTGAGAGAGATAAAGCAGGGACCCCTTAGCTGAGACAGAGATGAAGCAGGGACCCCCTAGCTGAGAGAGATAAAGCAAGGACCCCTTGAGATGAAGCAGGGATCCCTTAGCTGAGAGATAAAGCAGGGACCCCTTAGCTGAGAGAGATGAAGCAGGGAACCCCACTACACCAAGCCTATTTGCCAAAAATAGCAGATCTACAAGCTCTCAACATGGGAGGCGTTGAGAGCTTGTAGATCTGCAATTTTTGTCTTAAGTTCCCCTCAAAATAGGGATTGAACCCCCAAGTTGTTAATTATCCTATCACACAAAGATTTGACTTTTTATAGTGACTATACAATATAGCACACTCCATAGGAATTAATCTAAACTGTGTGTGTGTGTGTGTGTGTGTGTGTGTGTGTGTGTGTGTGTGTGTGTGTGTGTGTGTGTGTGTGTGTGTGTGTGTGTGTTGTATTAAAGATATGTTGAGAGCCCGCACATGTCCATGCCCGGGGTCAGAGGAATGGCCGCTCGCCAGGTGGAGGGTTAGGACAGGGGGAAATGAGGGTTATGATTTAGTAATATATCTGATTAAATAGGTAGTGATAGGTGTTGCTTAACAGTACACATCTGAGAAACCCAATGATAATAAGGTTCACTGTTGTAACTTAGTTATCAGAGCATTGCATGCAGGTACACTGTTAGGTTGGAAATAACTAATTGACTTTGTGCATGAACAGACAACGGAGTAGTATGTGATATTGTGGGGCTTTTGCACCTCTTGTAACTTCCTGTATGTACTGTCTGTCTTCTTTGAAGAATGTTCCACACAGCC
Source organism: Nannobrachium achirus (assembly GCF_963921795.1). Lineage (NCBI taxonomy): Eukaryota > Metazoa > Chordata > Actinopteri > Myctophiformes > Myctophidae > Nannobrachium > Nannobrachium achirus. The sequence goes on along the minus strand of NC_137822.1, from coordinate 51,899,559 downwards.
CGTGACGCAAGTGATTGCTCGAGAAGCGTTTAACCACAAGCCACCTGGGGTTATAGTGGGGGCAGATAGAAGACAGGCATTACTGTAGTGTATGAACTTTGATCAAAGAGTTTGTCACCGAATGTTGCATCATGGTGGAAAATGTATCTTTGTCTTCGTCCTGCAGATCTTGCAGGATGGCTAACTGTCACGTACACTCTGAACGGATGGGTGGGGGGGCTGTGCCGCCCCCCCATGCATCTCTGGGGTATAAAAAAGGAAAGCGCCTAAAATACGCTCTCTCTTTTTGGATCGGACAGACAAGGAATCTCTACTTTTGCTGTGCTTGTTCTATTTTTTACTTTCTGTATTTTCTCTCTAATAAAACAATAAAAGCCCTTTTTACTTGGGAACTAAATAGTGTGTTGCGCCTCTGCTCCATCCTCGGTAAAAGGTCATCTGCCATTTCCATCTCTTTGTAGGATTATTCCTGAGTTTGGGTGAGTTCAGATATACTGTATTATCTAGAATTTCATAGCCAAACGGTTTAGTCTGTTGTCATTTTAACGGTCTTGCATCGTCCTGTCCCTCTGGGAGCTCGGGACCGCTGCTGGTCAGCAGGCGTTCGGAGGGGGCTTTGCTCTCAGGAGAGCGAGGTTTACCCGGCCTGGTGATCACCGGTGGGAGCTCTAAATACAAACAGAGGGATTTGGATTGCGAGACCAGCGTGGCTGAAACAAAGCCTGCACTCTGCTTATCACAGGTGGTAATCTTCAGTGCAGTGATATTGAGAAGGGAGACACGGAGAAGAAAGTGTGTCAGGATACACTCTCTCGCAGGTGCATGAAAAAATCCTTCATTCATTGAGTGTCAGAAATAGCTCTGTTCTCATCCATGTTGTAAAGTCACTATGCTCGGAGATAACTCAGTCTATAAAGAGTGCGCCAGGAGTAGATTATAAGACGTTGATGCAGTGGTGTTTTTATGTGGTTTATTTTACAACGCTAGAATATCCATCTAATTACATCAGACGAATTCAGCCGAAACACAGATATAAGTGAACTGTGGTGTGTGTGTCCCCATAGTTGTAATTTCGTAGAAAATCCCCTCAGCCGATTGTAGTAGCGCACAGTCGTGGTCTGAGGGTGGGGTAAGCCACCAGTGAACCCCTGAAGCCACCGCTCAGCAGCGTAACAGTATTGTAAACCCGACCGTGAGGTGCTGGTGTGCTGTGAGCTGGGGCGTGTGCCTCTCGGGGGGTCATTTGGTCAGCTTATTCTCAACATGGCGTCCCTGGGTCTTGACCCTCTCTTTAATGGTGTGAATAATTGACAGGTTGATTATTTTAGCAATCATTCAGAGGGGGTATTTAGTAGCCACCGGCCACAACATATAATCTACTCCGCATGGTGGTAGGATTGTTATTGACGGGGACTTCTTATTATATGTACGGGTAGTGGTACATATAATACTCTAGTTCTAACAGTGTGCTGTATCCGGGCGAGTATCCACACGACCAGAGTGAAAACAGGGGCTCGGAAAGCGCGCCGAGCAGGCTCCGGTGGGAGACACAAGTATCTCTGTCAGGGACTCATAGAATAGAGAGAAGTCAGGACTCGCCAATTTACAATGGCTACCACCCACTTGAATCCAGGCGAGTGTATGCCTGATTCAAGGCCACCTTTGGTGGTGTCGACCGTCTCTGGTGCATGCCTAGACGGTCACAATGAGTACCTAGAACTAGGACGGTTACTAGGTTTCCCCGACCGGGGAGAAGAGCTGTTTGCCGAACAAGGCGGACACGGCCATGCGAAGTGGCTTCCCGCAGGGGAGGAAACGAAACAAGAATGTCAAGGCCCAAGAGGCCTTGAGAGTTGGGCAGGGGACCAGATATGGGTCCCCGGGGAGTGGGAGCAACGGAGAGAGGAGTTTTCACTAGAAACACCCCTTCTGCTTGAACGCCCCCAGCCATCGAATGGTCAAAGTGCGGAATTGGTTCCGCGAGTATTACAAATACCTCCCCGTGACTACCCAGCCACGAACAGAGCCATGTCAAGGCTGATTGTCCGGGGAGAGAGAATAGAGGAGATTCGGCCTATTACAAGGCCCGCGTGGGTAGTGAATCCCACAAATGAGCGATTAAGCGGTGGAGGGGGAATGGCCCAGTCAGTTGAGAACCTGGCAGGGTCGACCCTCAAACAGGAATGCCGGAGGTATGTACACCCGGTGACTGGTCCACCGCTGGCTGACGAGCACATAGTGCTCACGGACGCCCATGCGATGAGAGACATGGGTTATACACAAATTATACATGTGGCGTTGACTAAATGCAAGCATGGAATGACAGTACGCGAGCAGCAGCTAAAGTTAGACAGGTACTATGCTAAACTGTTTAGATTTGCTAATGCGCGCTTTGTTGCACGGTTGGTGATGACTCTATTTGGATGCGACGCCTACGGATATGACCAGGGAGCGTCCATCTGGGCATTCTTAAATGCCCTGGAAAGAGATGTAGGTAACCTCCGGATTGAGCTACTGGTGCCTCATGCCACGCTGGCAGAGGTTATTCGTAAAATTCAGCATACCGCGACGCCTGACCTGCCCCCTTATCGCAACATCTGTGGGGCCTGTGTGAACGTCCTACTCGCCCGACATTTCATGCAGTATCAAAGGAGACCATTGCCGGCTCTGGAGAGAAGTACTGCTGAGGGGGTGAGTGGGCCCTGTTCACCGAGTATGCCAGATCTAGGGCTCTAAAACGACATTACAGCTTGGGCTGTAGCTGCCGAAATACCTCAGAAATGTGGGGATCAGATCCCAACTAACGTGAGCAGCCGTGGGGCGGAGCAGGCTCTCAGCGGGCCGATTCTGGTGTTCATGGTCATGCGTTCTGTCACTGTGTGTCGGGCTGGGTTGTGTGTTCGCATTTGCGGCGTGTGGATTCTCTGTCACGCAGAAGGTGCACATTCTGGTGTGGCAGGGAACCCGCACGTCGGGGATGTGGGCGGGCAGTGCAGTGTGGCATGTGGTGGGGGAGTGTAGGATGGTGGACATGGGAGTTGGACTGTTGGAGGCTGCGCCGCCGAGTACCGCCATATCAGTTATTCGAGACTGTGTGGCATAGGCTAAAGTGAGGTGCGGCAAACCAACACTTATAGAGCTGGGTAAATTAGCCGTAGAGGCCGGGCTATATGTTGTTGGATGTTTTCTTTATGCAGTAGATTAGTTCGTTTTTGTTTTGATTCTCTGTTTATATTATTTTTTTAGTGGGCCAGTTAGATTAGTTTAGTTTTCTGGTATAGACCCAAGGGCGTGTTTTCAATTAGTTATTGCGTTTTTGGCCGTGATTGTTGTTGCTTAGTTCAGTTCACAAAACTGGTGATTTTTGCGTTGTTGTTGTTGTGTTGTTATAAATGGTAATAATTGTAATAATCATAGTTAAAATAAATAAATAAATAAACACCTAATGAATAGTGATAATGATTGTAATAAATAATGTATAATGTAAAATAATGTAAATAGATGTTAATATTAGGTCATGATTCCCACTGGAATTTGAAATGGGCTGGCGAAATGTTCGCCATAAAGGCCCCTAAGGGGGCGGGAGAAGCATAGTGCATAGACCACTTTGGAACAGTCCAGCCCAGATCCAGTGGTCTCGGTATCCCTTCGCAGAGCCGGTGAAGGGGAGCTACCAGGTATTAATATACCGCAGAACATAAGTTCAAATAGGCCGGCGAAGGCACCGGTCTGCTTCATGAAAATTGATGAAGCTGCAGGAGGGCCCACGGGACCTACCGGGCCCTCTCAAGATGCAGGTAACCTAGAAAGGGAGAGAAAGAGAAATCCACCGGTTAATGGGTCTTTCTCTTTCCCTGATCCCCAGGTGAAGTCTTGGGGGTGCACAGGGAATTGCGCGCCAGGAATCCGGCGCCGAGGTACGAAGCCAAGGACGAGATCATGGATCATAGCCCTATTCTTGAATAGAGCAGTCCTTGGCCCTAACCGACAGCAGTGGAAGATTTTGGTATAAGTCCACGTAGATCAGGTTGGGAAGACTGAGTGAGTAGCATGGCTGCTGCCGAGGATCTTAAGTGCGGCCTAGCCCGAGGCCCTGACGCTGACCTGTCGGGGTGTAGCAGTGCTATGCCGGGTCAGTGCCTTGGTCTCCTGTCGGGCGGGGATGGTCTGCCTTTCGCTCTGAGGTGCGCAGGGATGAAGGTTTTTATTGCACTGTCTCCTGGTATAGATGGTAAAAACGTTTGGCTTGCGATTGAGGATGGAGTGGCGAAATCAACAAAATTGGGGTATCTCCCCAGAGAGGAATATCGCAAACGCCCACTGAGGTGGGCGTTGATGATGTTAGGTGATTGTGTTTTGTGTTCCCTGCCAGTGGGCGTGACCCGGTGGAGTGGACCACAGATGGCCAAACCGAGGGAGGTCCCCCCAGGCGGGGCGACCAAGCTGGGGGCCGGTGGTTTAGAGCTCATCGGGGCACGTGAAGGCCCTAGAGGGTGCCGCGTGCTGCTGTGCAGGGATTGTTATCTTGCGTGGGGTGGCCGGACGGCCATCTCCAGTTATCCTCCCATGCCCAGCAGCCGAGTCAAAGAGTGTAAGTGTTGCTGGGATGGGACACATCTGTTCCCTTGCCCTCTCCATGAGGGGGTCAGAGTTTTCTCTGGAATACATATAAATCGGGGTGAAGGCTTCTTGCACCCTGGAAAAGCCCTGGCACGGGAAACTTTGCTAGGAAAGGACAAAATATGGTTTCACGGGAGCACGGAGGACCTTGACTTCCTCCTGCTCTCGGAAATCGAGAGGATGGTGAACGGGCATTTTCCCCCGTGGAATCCATCCCGGAAGAGCCAGGTTAACACGATGAAGGGGTCGGAAATGCTGTTAATTGCAGACACACCTCCTCGTGCATTGGTGCTGGGCAGGACTCCTGATGGTCTAGAGAACGAGGCCATTAGGGGAAGAGCCGTTTGTATGTCGGTCCCTGTTCTGATCAAGAGCATGTTAGCTGCTCGGCACCAGTTAAAGATACAGTGTGAGCCCAACGAATTCGCTACCGGACGTAGTGGGACGGGCGGAGAATGGGATTGGCTGACTGAACATTCCCGATACAAGCACCAGAGGTTGCGGAGGGAATGTTTGGTATGGCACCTTAAGGTGAAGGAGGCCCCGTTTGGGAAGAAGGGCACCGCAAGTGAACTTATGACCAACGGAGGTGTCAGCCTGGATAACCACAAGGGTTTTGTCTGGGCGAAATGTGTGATCGTGCTCGACACCACAAGTGATGGGAGCGTAGTGTCGATGTCCACCAGCTTTTCGCCGGAAGTGCCCGAGAATGGCACCAAGGCGGAGATGCAGAAGAAGCTGGAGAAGAGGAAGGCTAGGATTATGCAACCCAGCGGTAGGGGCGGTTGCTGGAGGAGGTTTCGGTCCAAAGGGAAGGGGATGTCAGGGTAGGGACTGATCCTGTCTTTCCCTGTATTCCATCCTCCCTGCAGGAGGACGGAAGAGGGGGCGGAGGACACAGGGTCAGCCCGAAATGGAGTTTAGGCTACTAGAACCTGACTCCCCCCAGCCAGAACCTGCATCTCCTCCAGGGATATCACCGGAAGCAGATAGAAAGAAAGAAAGAAAGAAAGAAAGAAAGAAAAGTGTCACAGTACAGATATTTAAATTGTCATGTAAAGTAGCGGGGATCGCTATTGCTCTGGTGATAGCCTTTGGGCTGTCTAAAGCGATGGTTAATCCCCAAACGCGAATGCAATGGCACTACACCCCACCCGTGACCCGGTGGAGTGGACCACAGATGGCCAAACCGAGGGAGGTCCCCCCAGGCGGGGCGACCAAGCTGGGGGCCGGTGGTTTAGAGCTCATCGGGGCACGTGAAGGCCCTAGAGGGTGCCGCGTGCTGCTGTGCAGGGATTGTTATCTTGCGTGGGGTGGCCGGACGGCCATCTCCAGTTATCCTCCCATGCCCAGCAGCCGAGTCAAAGAGTGTAAGTGTTGCTGGGATGGGACACATCTGTTCCCTTGCCCTCTCCATGAGGGGGTCAGAGTTTTCTCTGGAATACATATAAATCGGGGTGAAGGCTTCTTGCACCCTGGAAAAGCCCTGGCACGGGAAACTTTGCTAGGAAAGGACAAAATATGGTTTCACGGGAGCACGGAGGACCTTGACTTCCTCCTGCTCTCGGAAATCGAGAGGATGGTGAACGGGCATTTTCCCCCGTGGAATCCATCCCGGAAGAGCCAGGTTAACACGATGAAGGGGTCGGAAATGCTGTTAATTGCAGACACACCTCCTCGTGCATTGGTGCTGGGCAGGACTCCTGATGGTCTAGAGAACGAGGCCATTAGGGGAAGAGCCGTTTGTATGTCGGTCCCTGTTCTGATCAAGAGCATGTTAGCTGCTCGGCACCAGTTAAAGATACAGTGTGAGCCCAACGAATTCGCTACCGGACGTAGTGGGACGGGCGGAGAATGGGATTGGCTGACTGAACATTCCCGATACAAGCACCAGAGGTTGCGGAGGGAATGTTTGGTATGGCACCTTAAGGTGAAGGAGGCCCCGTTTGGGAAGAAGGGCACCGCAAGTGAACTTATGACCAACGGAGGTGTCAGCCTGGATAACCACAAGGGTTTTGTCTGGGCGAAATGTGTGATCGTGCTCGACACCACAAGTGATGGGAGCGTAGTGTCGATGTCCACCAGCTTTTCGCCGGAAGTGCCCGAGAATGGCACCAAGGCGGAGATGCAGAAGAAGCTGGAGAAGAGGAAGGCTAGGATTATGCAACCCAGCGGTAGGGGCGGTTGCTGGAGGAGGTTTCGGTCCAAAGGGAAGGGGATGTCAGGGTAGGGACTGATCCTGTCTTTCCCTGTATTCCATCCTCCCTGCAGGAGGACGGAAGAGGGGGCGGAGGACACAGGGTCAGCCCGAAATGGAGTTTAGGCTACTAGAACCTGACTCCCCCCAGCCAGAACCTGCATCTCCTCCAGGGATATCACCGGAAGCAGATAGAAAGAAAGAAAGAAAGAAAGAAAGAAAAGTGTCACAGTACAGATATTTAAATTGTCATGTAAAGTAGCGGGGATCGCTATTGCTCTGGTGATAGCCTTTGGGCTGTCTAAAGCGATGGTTAATCCCCAAACGCGAATGCAATGGCACTACACCCCACCCGTGCTTACTGCTTAGTACTCGCATGGGGGGGGGGAGGTTGCCGATGGTCGTTGAGACAATGAAAAGGTTAGCACATACACTGTTGCATGTGCGAGAATGGAATTTCTCTCCTCGCCGGAGAGGTGAGGGGGGGAGAGGAGGTAGAGATAAGCTTTAAGTAGGTCATGACCTATGGCAGGTGCAGAGTGAGCACGTGTCATGGATCTCACTGATCTCACTGAGCATTTCTCTCTTTCATTTTACTCTGAAGAGTGGTGTGGCAATAAGAGCAGATTGTCACAGAGGTAGGAGGAGAGCTGTGAAACATTGCAGCCACTGCCGAAGAACAGTAAATGGCGTCTGTCGAAGGGGCCGAGAGACCGCTTTCCCCTCGTGCGAATTTCGACGAGTTTGGTCGGGAGTTGGAGCTTCTTATGTCCAGCCTCCCGGAAGCTCAGAGGGAGCGGGTGATAGGAGTTATCCAGAGGAGCCTGAGGCGATCCTCTCCGCGACCTCCGGACCCGGGGCTGCAGGACCCGACGGTCTCGTCAACGGAGAGTAATGGTCCGCTAGGGACTCCTCAGCGAGCTGCCTGGACCCCAGGCAGGGGCCCGAGAAGTCACATCCTCCCTTTGAGGGGGAGGAGTGAGTGGAGACAGCCTATAAGTAGGTCACCACAGATGCCAGAATAGAGTGAGTGAGCACAGAACCGCAGTGCTTGCTGAAAGTAGGTGACAGTAGCTCGTGGAAGACAATGCTACAAGTGTCGAATACTGGGGAGGCGGAGGTCATCCACCTCCACGCTGAGGAGGAGAGCGGCCTTCTGAGTGCCGAACCACAGGAGCCTGAGAGCTCTGAACCGAGTGAGACGCGGACAGGCTCGGGGAGTCCACTGCAGATTGTGAGTGGACCCATTCCGGCGCCGTCCTCCGCGTCCGAAGTGATCCTGGTGGACCCCCCACCCTCCGGAGGAAGAAATGCAGCGCCCAAGGGGGCCTGGCTCCATCGGAAGGTGCAGACAGGGACCATGGGGAAGAAGCAGCGTTTGCAGCTCTGCACCCTGCAAGGTTTAAGATTGCAGGACAGTGCGCTGGAAAATCCGAGAGTCTGGGAAACCATTGCTGGAGTTATTCCCGGACGAAGGCCATACTGGAGCCCTTTCAACGAACTAGGGCCACGGGCTTTAGCCAACCTGGACACCCAGTCCGAGAGGAAAGGTGTCACGTTCGCGTTCCTTGAGGGGGAGGGCTGGGGTGACATCACCCCGGCCAGAGTGACCACCTATATGGTACTCGAAGGTGACATTAAGAAAGGCCAAATCTGGGCGAGCGTGGAAGCATTGCTACCTAAAGAGGGTGGCTTGTTCGAGACAGTCGCCATCTTGGGACCATGCCCACAGCCCTTGAATTTCGAGTTTGTTACCGGCTGCAGTTACATGCCTGGTAGAGGCCCGAGAGAGAAGCAATCGGGCGGAGGGGAGGTAGAAGTTCCAGCCGTTCCTAAGCCGGTACCGAAAGCAGTGGTGGCTCGCCAGACAGGAGATGGACCCCCACGGGGGTCGGGTGAGGGCCACACTGTTGGGACCTCAGAGCAGTCCACACCGGCTGGCTCAGGCCGACGCAAGAAGAAGAAAAAGAAGCGCCAGGGCGATCACCTCGAGCCGTCGAACCGAGAGGACAGTACTGGACAGGGGCCCTGCCCGCCCCGCCCGGAGTGGGGCGGAGACCAGGGAGGCTACCGGGCTCCCCGCCCAGAGTGGGGCGGCGACCAAGGAGGCTACCGCCCTTACCGCCAGGAGTGGGGTGGTGACCAGGGAGGCTACCGTCCTTCTCGCCAAGAGTGGGGTGGGGACCAGGGAGGCTACCGTCCGTCACGCCATGAGTGGAGCGGTGACCATGGTGACTACCGGGCCTCCAGACAGGACCGGAGCGGTTGGACCCACTCTCATCCTCCGGCTCACCAGCAGGTCATCCCACAACCACCTCCCCAGCAGGTCAACCCACAACCACCCGTCCAGCAGGTCAACCCGCAACCAGCTCAGCAGTTGGCCAACCCGCCACCACCTTCAACGCAGGTCTACGGCACACCGGCATATGGCCCACCTGCAGCCAGCGGGGCGGCCCAGCCGATCTACTATGACCCTTATGGGGGTCAGGGATGGCCTTCATACGGGACTTCGTACCCGAATGGTGCGGGGTGTGAGGGTCGAAGCCCGAATCACATGTGATGTGTGGAAGTATAAAAAAAATAAATAAAAAAAAAAGAGAAAAGAAAGAAAAATGGGAAAAAATGATAATAATAATGAGAATAATACCATTTATATTGTGATGTTTTCTTATATAGGCTATGACATAATACCATTGATATTGTGATGTTTTCTTATTTAGGCTATGACATGTATAATGGAGAGGTGCTGCTTGCTTAGATTTAGACTGAAACATGACCTGATGGTCCCATCCAATACTTGTGCTGAATCCTATAGAATGAGTGTGTGTTGTCTTAGCTCAGGCCTGGGGGTGTACAAGGAGGATTCGTCGTGGAGAGGCAACCGGCCATGAGGGGGTGTTGAGAGCCCGCACATGTCCATGCCCGGGGTCAGAGGAATGGCCGCTCGCCAGGTGGAGGGTTAGGACAGGGGGAAATGAGGGTTATGATTTAGTAATATATCTGATTAAATAGGTAGTGATAGGTGTTGCTTAACAGTACACATCTGAGAAACCCAATGATAATAAGGTTCACTGTTGTAACTTAGTTATCAGAGCATTGCATGCAGGTACACTGTTAGGTTGGAAATAACTAATTGACTTTGTGCATGAACAGACAACGGAGTAGTATGTGATATTGTGGGGCTTTTGCACCTCTTGTAACTTCCTGTATGTACTGTCTGTCTTCTTTGAAGAATGTTCCACACAGCCCGTGACGCAAGTGATTGCTCGAGAAGCGTTTAACCACAAGCCACCTGGGGTTATAGTGGGGGCAGATAGAAGACAGGCATTACTGTAGTGTATGAACTTTGATCAAAGAGTTTGTCACCGAATGTTGCATCATGGTGGAAAATGTATCTTTGTCTTCGTCCTGCAGATCTTGCAGGATGGCTAACTGTCACGTACACCCTGAACGGATGGGTGGGGGGGCTGTGCCGCCCCCCCATGCATCTCTGGGGTATAAAAAAGGAAAGCGCCTAAAATACGCTCTCTCTTTTTGGATCGGACAGACAAGGAATCTCTACTTTTGCTGTGCTTGTTCTATTTTTTACTTTCTGTATTTTCTCTCTAATAAAACAATAAAAGCCCTTTTTACTTGGGAACCAAATAGTGTGTTGCGCCTCTGCTCCATCCTCGGTAAAAGGTCATCTGCCATTTCCATCTCTTTGTAGGATTATTCCTGAGTTTGGGTGAGTTCAGATATACTGTATTATCTAGAATTTCATAGCCAAACGGTTTAGTCTGTTGTCATTTTAACGGTCTTGCATCGTCCTGTCCCTCTGGGAGCTCGGGACCGCTGCTGGTCAGCAGGCGTTCGGAGGGGGCTTTGCTCTCAGGAGAGCGAGGTTTACCCGGCCTGGTGATCACCGGTGGGAGCTCTAAATACAAACAGAGGGATTTGGATTGCGAGACCAGCGTGGCTGAAACAAAGCCTGCACTCTGCTTATCACAGGTGGTAATCTTCAGTGCAGTGATATTGAGAAGGGAGACACGGAGAAGAAAGTGTGTCAGGATACACTCTCTCGCAGGTGCATGAAAAAATCCTTCATTCATTGAGTGACAGAAATAGCTCTGTTCTCATCCATGTTGTAAAGTCACTATGCTCGGAGATAACTCAGTCTATAAAGAGTGCGCCAGGAGTAGATTATAAGACGTTGATGCAGTGGTGTTTTTATGTGGTTTATTTTACAACGCTAGAATATCCATCTAATTACATCAGACGAATTCAGCCGAAACACAGATATAAGTGAACTGTGGTGTGTGTGTCCCCATAGTTGTAATTTCGTAGAAAATCCCCTCAGCCGATTGTAGTAGCGCACAGTCGTGGTCTGAGGGTGGGGTAAGCCACCAGTGAACCCCTGAAGCCACCGCTCAGCAGCGTAACAGTATTGTAAACCCGACCGTGAGGTGCTGGTGTGCTGTGAGCTGGGGCGTGTGCCTCTCGGGGGGTCATTTGGTCAGCTTATTCTCAACAAGATATAACCTAGAATTATATGTATCTCTTTGTATGTAACATGTTCATGCTTTGTGATATGTAAATGCAACCCAATCATATTCTGATTGGGTTGCATATGATGATTTTTTAACCTAGTGTTCAGGTGTATGGCTCTTAAATTTAAATTTATGTAATTGAATTCTATTGGTTCATTAACTAATTGATTGTTGACACCCACCATGGAATATGACCTATTTATAGGCTCCAATGCCACTCACTTGTAACTTGAGAAAGCCCTGTTGGGCGAAACGTTGTTGGTTGAAATTTAAAAACGGGAGAGCATTATACGTGTGCGGACATTATCCTTTATTCATTGTTTCCTGGATCCAGCACCGTATACACATTTTGGGGATGTGCATATGCTATTCCTTTGTTCTGTGTGTGTATTCTCCTCAGAATAGGGATGCGAGGGTTCATGTTGTTAATCTGAAAGAATGATCATTTCACACAAAAAGTGCTGCGAGCTTGTTGATCTGCTATTTTTGAAGAAAAGAAATGAGTGCAAGTTTTAATCTCTTTTAAAAGCGAACATTTGTAACACAACTCCCTGCACTCTCTAACACTGAGAGTGCACAAATGGAACCAAATGGATTTGGTTCCATTTGTACTTTGCCAAAGTTAAGGGGAGACCTTCAAATTTGTCGTACTGGTCGGGCCAGCGGTTAACAGCAGCAGACTCTTGTAGTTCTGGTGTGAACAGTTTTTGCACTTTTTGTTTTAGTAAAAATGTTTAGTCTAAACTCAATTCCACTCTCATATATTCATATAGGTTGATGGAGGACCTAACTGGAGCATAGCTGGTACAACCTGCAGGGAGCCTCTGCTAAGACACTGCGAATATACACCCAAGCCCTGGTCTTCTCTGCAGCGGATTACTGTGCCCCAGTCTGGAGCAGAACCCCCGTGCATGGCAAGGTTGATGTGGCTATCAACAGTGCCCTCCGTATCATAACTGGATGCCCGAAGCCTAGCCTACCCCAGTGTCCCTCTTGCCATTCGTCATGGGAATAGCCACGGCCGGCTGCCTCCCACGTCCTGAGATGCTGGCATGGCTATATGCGACACCGAGTTGGACCTCTGACGGTTACTTCAGACACAGACCTACACTGGACACTGTGGCAGCAGCTTCGTAGTCTGCTACTGGAGTAGCGTTAAACTTTCTCTATAATCCACACAACACAACACACAAGTATGTTTATACCTTGAGACAGTTTCTTTTTTATTCATACGGACGGTGTGCGAGCCGCAAGGCGGCGAGGACTAAAACCAAAAATGAAACTAGCTTTTACTTTTTCCTCCACGTCGCTGACTCCAGTTGCAGGAGCGCGTTGTGCAGAGCTTTGTTCAAAATAGCTGAGGAACACACTGGAACAATGTTGACGGACATCTTTTCCTATGTTGGATTGGATTAATACCCTTGGTGTCAATGCGTTGGAAACGTGGAGGTTTTACCTGCCTTTTTTGCTTTGATGCCGCCTTTTGTGGACCTGCTTTTACCTGCGGCTATGTGGACCATAACACCATGTACATACATACATACTGCTGCTAAGTGGACCTAATCTCATACATACATACATGAACTTTACACTTTGAATACGGTACATCATCATTGGCAGGATCTGCTGGTAGGGCTCTGGGTGGCATAATAGCAAAAAACAAACAGCTGGGTGATCTGGGATATGCTGCTTACTCCAAACTATTTCACACGTGTGTTTGCCCTGTCATGGACTATTATGGCAGGTGTATGGGGCTCAAACACAAATATGAAAAGGGCAAATGGTCCAAAATAGAGCTATACAGTATTTCCTAGGTGTGCATAAATTTGCCCAGGTATTGGCAATAACAGGAGATATGGGATGGGAACCGTGTGAAGTAAGGTGGAAGGGCAGCATGGTAGCCTATTGGAATAGATTTATCAGAATGCCAGAAAATAGAGTTGCCAAGAAAATATTTATTTGGGATGTATCAATAAAAGGTGCATGGGCATTGGGCAAGTACTGTGGATGAGATGCCCCTGCACCTTGAAACTGGTAGATACAGAGGAGTAGTGGAGGAAGAGGGGGTTTGTATTTATTGTGACATAAATGATATTGAGAATGAGTTCCACTTTATGTTCTACTGCCCTTTGTATCATGAGCTACGTCAAAGACTGTTTAATAAGTGTAAAAAGCTAGATTTGATATGGTTAAGTGACGCAGAGAGACTTTGTTGGATTTTTGAACACAAGATATTTGCACTGGCAGAATATTTAGAGAAAGCATGGGACAAACAGACAAAGAAAACATATATGTAAGGTATATTTAATTTTGTTTTGTCATTTTCTTTTCTTTTCTTTATAATATTATTGTTGTGCACTGTGTGCAGTTTCCAATAATGGAATGTGGTATTGTTTATTCATGTTTGGTGTCTTATAAGCTCGCAAGGGATGGGTCTTTTCGAAGTATGGAAGGAGAAAAACGCCCGCACACTGTTCATATGCTCCATATGAGCATATGAAGCATATGATATGCTCCATACATTTTTACTAAAATGTCCACCTGCTGGACAGGTTATTCAATGATTGGAATTGATTAATTCAGAATCAAGCATTCAACTAAGCTGTGAGTTAGATGATAAACATGTTTCCCCTCTCTCTGCCCTGTTTTTTTCCTGAAAATAAGTACACCTGTAGAATGTGACCACAATGATTCTGATTCACAGAAAAAAAAATTGTAATACAATCATGAAATCATGTTTTCATTCCCACTTCAGTTCTAGGACACTTCGTAGCAACACCAGTGCATATTACCAGTACACAGGATGCCAAAACATGTAATGTGTGATGTATATGTGCCAAGAACAATAAATTCCAGGAATATGTATCATGTCTTTGTGTTTATTGATAATGAAATATAGCTATATATTCAAGCAAATTGTGCTGTTACAGTATGTCATACATACGTACATGTTAGTACAGTAGGTGTATAATCCAGCTATATTTGCAGACTAAATGTGCTTTACAGTAACAAGGACAGAGATCACGAGGCAGGGAGTTTCACTGCCAACAGCAAATACCTGGTTGTGATACTGTAGTGTTATATTGTAGTAATAGTGTGTTATTACTGTCATATTACATAGTGATACAACCTTTCTGACATGATATGATATAGTACTATTGTCAGTTTGGTTTTCATCATAGCTTTCCATCAACTGGACTATACTGTATATGAGGCAGATATGTGTACAGCAGGGTTCCCCAATTAGTTTTCCCCAAGGGCCGAATTATGTCTAGGATACCAAGCCGAGGGCCACAACATTGCAGGGGGTGACGGTGGTGTTCCCACTACTCCAGCGACAGTTTTCGTCGTTGTCAGGTGAAAATCTTGAATGTCTAAAACTGTTCGTTTTGAATTTATCATATTAAAAATGATTTAAACTAGTGAAAACAGCCGATCTACAAGCACACAACGCTTCGCGTTGCGAGGCGTTGTGTGCTTGTAGATCTGCTGTTTTCACTACTTTTGTGCGACGGCCTTGTATGATTTACGAAAGAACGTACAAATTTGGAGATACGAGATTTCCACCCGACAACGACGATATACTAGCTTTGTTGCTGCTCTTATACCACCATTATTACTGGGGTTGGTGTGGGCCAGACAGTAGCCCCCCGCGGGCTGCAAATGGCCCGCGGGCCGCCTATTGGGGAACCCTGGTGTACAGTATCAGATGTATGAACAGTTAGAAAGATGTTAAATCAACAGCATCTGTCAGCAGTGAAACAGCAGTTAACTTAAGCAGGCAACTGAACTGTCTTGCTTCTGGAGCCCTGGTAGCCAGGCCCTGGACTGCTCAAGCTGCGGCAAGCACCAAGAACTAGAGGCAAGAAAATTGAATATGGGAGCCAACCCAGGGTAAAGCACTGGAGGGGCAAGAAGTACCACATGCTGTACATAGATGCACTGTGCGACAGCTTATAGCTAACAACACTGTAGATTTCAGGGTTTAGGTTTCTCAAACCTTCAAAGTTCAAGGTCTCCTCTTAACTCTGACAGTGTACAAATGAGCCAAATGAACCCTAACGAGTCCATTTGGGTTCCATTTGTACACTGTCAGAGTTACAGAATAGTATGGGTCAATTTGGACACCCCTAAAGGAACCCACAGTGTCCCTGGAATCCACTTTGAGAAACACTGCTGCTCTAGGTTAGGGTTAGGGTTAAGTTTAGAGTTAGATTTAGGGTTAGGGTTACTGTGACGTCAGACCACTCTAACAGAATGGGTTTGCCACTCTGATAAAAGTCAGATATTGATCATAGTGTAGGCCTCACCAAGAGGCATTCCTTGTACGGTGGCACCTACTGTAATATAGACGATCTACAAGATCACTACGGGTTGCTGATGCTACTCATTTTGAGCTTGTGTGGATTGGTTATTTTCAGGAAGTGGTGATTCCAGGGACTCTTTACGGACTAAGTTCCTTTAGGGGGGTCCAACTTGACCCATACTAATCTGTAACTGTTCATACATCTGATACTGTACACCAGGGTTCCCCAATAGGCGGCCCGCGGGCCATTTGCAGCCCGCAGGGGGCTACTGTCTGGCCCACACCAACCCCAGTAATAATGGTGGTATAAGAGCAGCAACAAAGCTAGTATATCGTCGTTGTCGGGTGGAAATCTCGTATCTCCAAATTTGTACGTTCTTTCGTAAATCATACAAGGCCGTCGCACAAAAGTAGTGAAAACAGCAGATCTACAAGCACACAACGCCTCGCAACGCGAAGCGTTGTGTGCTTGTAGATCGGCTGTTTTCACTAGTTTAAATCATTTTTAATATGATAAATTCAAAACGAACAGTTTTAGACATTCAAGATTTTCACCTGACAACGACGAAAACTGTCGCTGGAGTAGTGGGAACACCACCGTCACCCCCTGCAATGTTGTGGCCCTCGGCTTGGTATCCTAGACATAATTCGGCCCTTGGGGAAAACTAATTGGGGAACCCTGCTGTACACATATCTGCCTCATATACAGTATAGTCCAGTTGATGGAAAGCTATGATGAAAACCAAACTGACAATAGTACTATATCATATCATGTCAGAAAGGTTGTATCACTATGTAATATGACAGTAATAACACACTATTACTACAATATAACACTACAGTATCACAACCAGGTATTTGCTGTTGGCAGTGAAACTCCCTGCCTCGTGATCTCTGTCCTTGTTACTGTAAAGCACATTTAGTCTGCAAATATAGCTGTACTAACATGTACGTATGTATGACATACTGTAACAGCACAATTTGCTTGAATACATAGCTATATTTCATTATCAATAAACACAAAGACATGATACATATTCCTGGAATTTATTGTTCTTGGCACATATACATCACACATTACATGTTTTGGCATCCTGTGTACTGGTAATATGCACTGGTGTTGCTACGAAGTGTCCTAGAACTGAAGTGGGAATGAAAACATGATTTCATGATTGTATTACAATTTTTTTTTCTGTGAATCAGAATCATTGTGGTCACATTCTACAGGTGTACTTATTTTCAGGAAAAAAACAGGGCAGAGAGAGGGGAAACATGTTTATCATCTAACTCACAGCTTAGTTGAATGCTTGATTCTGAATTAATCAATTCCAATCATTGAATAACCTGTCCAGCAGGTGGACATTTTAGTAAAAATGCTCTTTGCCATGGGCATACAGAATGAGAAGACAAACGGGCACAGTGTATTCTGGTTATGAATGAATGAATGAATGAATGATTGTTTTTTTTTTTTTTTTTTTTTCGTGTCATGGTATACTTCGAAAAGATCATAGACAAGATTGTGTGCACATCTCAAGCCTATATTCAGGCCAGGTGCTGGACATCAAGGTATCAGATAATGGAAGGAGAAAAACGCCCGCACACTGTTCATATGCTCCAAAAAACTTACTTTTATTATAGGCAACTGGCTGCAACGTTTCGACTTTACGTCTTCATCAGGCAAAACTTTTGCCTGATGATTTTTGGAGCATATGAACAGTGTGCGGGCGTTTTTCTCCTTCCATACTTCGAAAAGACCCATCCCTTGCGAGCTTATAAGACACCAAACATGAATAAACAATACCACATTCCATTATTGGAAACTGCACACAGTGCACAACAATAATATTATAAAGAAAAGAAAAGAAAATGACAAAACAAAATAAATAATACCTTACATAATGTTTTCTTTGTCTGTCCCATGCTTTCTCTAAATATTCTGCCAGTGCAAATATCTTGTGTTCAAAAATCCAACAAAGTCTCTCTGCGTCACTTAACCATATCAAATCTAGCTTTTTACACTTATTAAACAGTCTTTGACGTAGCTCATGATACAAAGGGCAGTAGAACATAAAGTGGAACTCATTCTCAATATCATTTATGTCACAATAAATACAAACCCCCTCTTCCTCCACTACTCCTCTGTATCTACCAGTTTCAAGGTGCAGGGGCATCTCATCCACAGTACTTGCCCAATGCCCATGCACCTTTTATTGATACATCCCAAATACATATTTTCTTGGCAACTCTATTTTCTGGCATTCTGATTAATCTATTCCAATAGGCTACCATGCTGCCCTTCCACCTTACTTCACACGGTTCCCATCCCATATCTCCTGTTATTGCCAATACCTGGGCAAATTTATGCACACCTAGGAAATACTGTATAGCTCTATTTTGGACCATTTGCCCTTTTCATATTTGTGTTTGAGCCCCATACACCTGCCATAATAGTCCATGACAGGGCAAACACACGTGTGAAATAGTTTGGAGTAAGCAGCATATCCCAGATCACCCAGCTGTTTGTTTTTTGCTATTATGCCACCCAGAGCCCTACCAGCAGATCCTGCCAATGATGATGTACCGTATTCAAAGTGTAAAGTTCATGTATGTATGTATGAGATTAGGTCCACTTAGCAGCAGTATGTATGTATGTACATGGTGTTATGGTCCACATAGCCGCAGGTAAAAGCAGGTCCACAAAAGGCGGCATCAAAGCAAAAAAGGCAGGTAAAACCTCCACGTTTCCAACGCATTGACACCAAGGGTATTAATCCAATCCAACATAGGAAAAGATGTCCGTCAACATTGTTCCAGTGTGTTCCTCAGCTATTTTGAACAAAGCTCTGCACAACGCGCTCCTGCAACTGGAGTCAGCGACGTGGAGGAAAAAGTAAAAGCTAGTTTCATTTTTGGTTTTAGTCCTCGCCGCCTTGCGGCTCGCACACCGTCCGTATGAATAAAAAAGAAACTGTCTCAAGGTATAAACATACTTGTGTGTTGTGTTGTGTGGATTATAGAGAAAGTTTAACGCTACTCCAGTAGCAGACTACGAAGCTGCTGCCACAGTGTCCAGTGTAGGTCTGTGTCTGAAGTAACCGTCAGAGGTCCAACTCGGTGTCGCATATAGCCATGCCAGCATCTCAGGACGTGGGAGGCAGCCGGCCGTGGCTATTCCCATGACGAATGGCAAGAGGGACACTGGGGTAGGCTAGGCTTCGGGCATCCAGTTATGATACGGAGGGCACTGTTGATAGCCACATCAACCTTGCCATGCACGGGGGTTCTGCTCCAGACTGGGGCACAGTAATCCGCTGCAGAGAAGACCAGGGCTTGGGTGTATATTCGCAGTGTCTTAGCAGAGGCTCCCTGCAGGTTGTACCAGCTATGCTCCAGTTAGGTCCTCCATCAACCTATATGAATATATGAGAGTGGAATTGAGTTTAGACTAAACATTTTTACTAAAACAAAAAGTGCAAAAACTGTTCACACCAGAACTACAAGAGTCTGCTGCTGTTAACCGCTGGCCCGACCAGTACGACAAATTTGAAGGTCTCCCCTTAACTTTGGCAAAGTACAAATGGAACCAAATCCATTTGGTTCCATTTGTGCACTCTCAGTGTTAGAGAGTGCAGGGAGTTGTGTTACAAATGTTCGCTTTTAAAAGAGATTAAAACTTGCACTCATTTCTTTTCTTCAAAAATAGCAGATCAACAAGCTCGCAGCACTTTTTGTGTGAAATGATCATTCTTTCAGATTAACAACATGAACCCTCGCATCCCTATTCTGAGGAGAATACACACACAGAACAAAGGAATAGCATATGCACATCCCCAAAATGTGTATACAGTGCTGGATCCAGGAAACAATGAATAAAGGATAATGTCCGCACACGTATAATGCTCTCCCGTTTTTAAATTTCAACCAACAACGTTTCGCCCAACAGGGCTTTCTCAAGTTACAAGTGAGTGGCATTGGAGCCTATAAATAGGTCATATTCCATGGTGGGTGTCAACAATCAATTAGTTAATGAACCAATAGAATTCAATTACATAAATTTAAATTTAAGAGCCATACACCTGAACACTAGGTTAAAAAATCATCATATGCAACCCAATCAGAATATGATTGGGTTGCATTTACATATCACAAAGCATGAACATGTTACATACAAAGAGATACATATAATTCTAGGTTATATCTTTAATACAACACACACACACACACACACACACACACACACACACACACACACACACACACACACACACACACACACACAGTTTAGATTAATTCCTATGGAGTGTGCTATATTGTATAGTCACTATAAAAAGTCAAATCTTTGTGTGATAGGATAATTAACAACTTGGGGGTTCAATCCCTATTTTGAGGGGAACTTAAGACAAAAATTGCAGATCTACAAGCTCTCAACGCCTCCCATGTTGAGAGCTTGTAGATCTGCTATTTTTGGCAAATAGGCTTGGTGTAGTGGGGGGTCCCTGCTTCATCTCTCTCAGCTAAGGGGTCCCTGCTTTATCTCTCAGCTAAGGGATCCCTGCTTCATCTCAAGGGGTCCTTGCTTTATCTCTCTCAGCTAGGGGGTCCCTGCTTCATCTCTGTCTCAGCTAAGGGGTCCCTGCTTTATCTCTCTCAGCTAAGGGGTCCCTGCTTCATCTCTCTCTCAGCTAAGTGGTCCTTGCTTCATCTCTCTCTCAACTAAGGGGTCCCTGCTTCATCTCTCTCTCAACTAAGGGGTCCCTGATTCATCTCTCTCTCACATAAGGGGTCCCTGCTTCATCTCTCTCTCAGCTAAGGGGTCCCTGCTTCATCTCTCTCTCAGCTAAGGGGTCCCTGGCCTGAAAACGTTGAAGACCCCTGTTTTAGCTTGTAGTTGTTTAAATCAGCTTAGCAACAGCATTAGCATTAAATGTCCCAAGAAAGCAGACAATCAAACAGTGAAACAAACACACGCATCCCAATTGGCTACCACATCCTAACATTAGTGATGGATTTAACAATGTATTTACTCTTACCTGAATGGACTTTGCAATAGAAGACAAAACGTTATCCGTGGCTCTCCGTGAGCTTCCTACCAGCCAGCCACTGCATGCATGCGTGCATGTGTAAACAAACAAAGCCTCATCCTCACACAGAGTGTTGTGTGAAAGCAATGCTGACAGGCACTATTAGCCAATCAAAAACACGACCTTCCCGAGAAGACCCGCCCTTACCCACCTCTGATTGGCCTACCAAACGTCATTCTCTGTGACTCATTAGGAAGTGTGTTCCTGCAACCTACCTTGATTTTATATTTGGAAAGAATATAAACGTTGTCCTTTCTAAGCCATCTAGCCATCGAAAAATTACAAATCTAGTATTGAAATGCACAGAAAAATTACAGAATTCTGTGGGTGGTTCATGGTGTGTGGTCTGGTGCATTTAAAACACGATCAAAACAGCATCCCGGTTCTGACAATGGAGCTCTCCAAGCGCTCCGTTGACGCGTTGCCATGGTTACCTCACTAGCGCGACTGAAAGAGTGGGCGGAGAGCCAACAGCCACTGCTGCTTGAATGAACGCAAGGAGCCCATTCCTCCTGCTGCTTGAATAAACGCCACGGCTCATGAGCCGGTCTTGGAGCTTCTTGAATAAACGCCATGGGCATATGTGTCAGCACGTCAACCCTCTGACGAACAGGGGATGATAATGTGTTGCCTTGTTGCACACCAGGGTGTTATCCCCATAGGAACCAACCTTTAATTGATCGATAGAATAATGTATTAGAAGTTTGCATAGGAAAAAGTACAGTTTCGTGACAGTAGTTACCATAAAAAAAGAGAGAAAAAAAACACAGGCTATGGAAAGGGGAGGTAGGCTTACCTGGTAGTTCCTCACTCAGCATGTAGCAGTGTCCCTCTTTCAGCCTCTCTGCCTGTTTCTGAAAAACTGCCATTTTGGCTGCTGACTTGCCATCCGACAATGCCGCATTGGCATTGGTGACTACTTGGACTGGCAGGGGTTTGTCCCCTGCCCAGTCCCACCGGAGCACCTTGGTTGCTGATTTTAAAGCCACCACTTTGACCCTCAAAGTGGGCAGCCTCTCATAGGGTCCAGAGGTTTTTTTTTGGCTAGAATGGCTTTCAGATCCATTGCTGAGGGGGGGGGGGGGGGGGACGCTATATTAGTCACCTTGTATAAATCATGACACTGCCTACAATTATTACAAGATATCCAACTATAGAATCTTTTTTTTAACTATTTAAGTATTTTATATATATATATATATATATATATATATATATATATATATATATATATATATATATATATATTAAATGAACTACAACAGCATTAATAATAAGTTAACAATATCGAACTAATCTATTTATTTTTTTAACTATTTAAGTATTTTTAATCCCTATATATATTAAATGAATTACAGCACATCACTAATAATACTGCTCTAATAAGTTATCTATTTGTTTTTTTAAACTATTTAAGTATTTTTAATCCCTAAATATATTAAATGAATTACAGCAAATCACTAATAATAGAGGAGCGATCCGAGCACTCAAAACAGTTTAAAAAAAGGAGGAGAGCGGACGTAAAAGCTGGGTACTTTATTATTACATGATAAAATGAGCCAACATGTTTCGACCTCTCTGGGTCTTCATCAGGGCATATATGAGGCAAACAGACAAACAGAAGTCCTTATATGCAGAGAGTAGCAGAGTTGCAGAGACCTAGTCAATCAGCATTAAGGACCCACACCCAAAATTGCACAAGGGTGTGTGTGAGCTACACAAAGGGTAATTACACAGGAACAGAAGCAATCAATCAATTAAGCAATAAGGCTAAATAAAGAAAGAAAAAAATATAGCAAAACAAGATATATACACATTTAACGAATAAAGCAGTAACAAGGGCAAGACCATGAAGAGTATAATTGCAAAAAATATAAATTAAAGAAAACACATAAAGTCAATATCCTCATTCAGACCTGGAGAGCACAGTGCGTCCAGGGAGTGGATCAAAAATGTTTCTCTCTGGTTTAATTTTTTGAGCCGATCACCGCCTCTAGTTAGCGGTTTAATATGCTCAAGACCCACAATACGTAACAGAGTCTCATTACTATTGTGCATTTATTTAAAATGTCTGGCTATTGGGTATACCATGTTATTTGTGCGGATAGCATACTTGTGCTCCGCTAGACGGTCCCTAAGGCGACGTTTGGTTCTGCCCACATAGAACACACCAGGGCAGGGACATGTTAACCTGTAGATGACATGAGTAGTGCTACAGTTAATAAAATCATTGATCTTATAAGTTTTGTTGGTCTTAAAGTCCATAAAGATTTTTATTTGCTCAACATTGGAACAGTGTGGGCAGTGCATACATTTGAAGCAACCAATTGGTTTCTTAAGCCAAGATTCACTTTTTGAGGGAGGTAAAAAGTTATGAACTAATTTGTCTCTTAAAGTAGGAGCCCTTTTGAAAGAGACCACTGGAGGTTCAGGGAAGACACGTCTAACAGTCACTCAGGAGAGAAAATAAGTTAAGATTCGAATTATAATACAGAAATATTAACGCTATCAACCACAATTAAAGCTAAAATCAGTAAATTATATGACATTATCTAAAGACTGTCAATCAGCTTTTTTACCTCTGTTGAACATTTGGGAGACTGATTTAGCAATGACATTTGAAGAAAGCACTTGGACAAATATCTGTGACCGAATACATGTTTCATTCACAAGTAATAAAATCAAATCACACAGAAATAAGAAATGCCATAGAGGAAATATGCAAATTACAGTTCATTTCTAATGGGAAAAAAATATTGGCTCTGTGAATAAGAAATACCACTAAAAGAACAGTTTGTTTAACAGTATGTTAACTTACAATGTGTTTTTGCTCATCCCTCTCTGAATTATGACACTACAATAGACCTAGCTAGTACCCCTGTGAAAACACAAGTCATGTTAGCATGTTTTGAAGCAATCAACTGTGACTCTTTTAACTAGATCTGGAAATTACTTTCAGATATTGCACCTGTTGAGACACTATTTCATCACCCCAGGACCAGATGGCATCACTGGTAAACACACACCTTTGCTTGCAAGCAAAGGTGTGTGTTTACCACCTGGGTAGTCTGGTGTTGGCAGACGATGATGTCTGCTATGCCCAGACATACTCTTAGAGGAAAAGCCTAGAGATTGCATCATTCTCCAGTTGAGTGTTTGATTACCTAATTGTCCAGGTGCTGGAGCTTGCAAACAACTTGGGGAGTCGGGCCACAAGGGATGACAGTCATTGGCAGTTATGTTTTCTACCATAAACAGAATTAGATTAATTAGAATACATACTACAAAATCATGCCTATAATGTGTAATAAACAGAGTCAATACAACAATGTATTTATTGGCAACAAGTTGGCAATACAATACAAGTAAATATTATGCTTTGGGAGAGGCAAATTGATGTGCAGACTCCTGTGTTTTTGTGTTTCCTTACACCCTTCTGGAGGGTGGAGACACACATTAACATGTCAAAGCCAACATTTACATCTGCAGTTTCTGTTGGCTATTGTTCTCAGGTTTCAGCTACAGGTCACCACCAATAGGTTAGGGCGGGTGAGGGGTGGAGTTAGTAATCCATTGTTCACACCCCTTACTAGTGTTGCAGCTTAGCTTAGCTCCAAAATATAAAGGAATCGTGTAGTTTGTGATAAAAGCAAAAAATCAAACCTCGGTTTCGAAGTGAAGCGGTGAATTTTTATTCTATGTGTTCTAGTCCAGGTTAAGTGATGAAATCTGTGTTCTAGATCTATACATTATGTGTTCTAGTTCTATACTTCCTATGTGCTTTAGTTCTATTTTTATGAATTCTTAATGACTGAATGATTTTGTCTGGAGGGCCAAATTGGCATGTGAAGCTTGACCAATCCTCAATTGGTCAAGCATGCACAGGACATGTACGGGACAGACACAATTGACCAATCAGATGTACGGGACAGACAAAGCCACACCTTGGAAGCGGCTTTCACCGCTTCAAAAATAATTGGATATAGAGGCATCATGAATGTTCAACACGGCTTATGATGAATTTAAATTTGGAGCTTTGGAATTGGCCAGAAGCTTTTACCTCACAACTAAATATGACCACTGTTTCATTCAAGTTGGCAACCATATGGCCGACATTATAGCCTAATTGCAAGAAGATATTATCTAATTTATTAGAATTAAAATGTTGATCCAATAAACTCAATAGCCTGCAATTCTGCAAAATTATTACAACTGAACCATTTGATAAATGGACATATTATAGTGAGAGTGGATGTTGTCATAGTCAGGGCACACTAGTGACACCACTGCTGTGAAACTCAGCATGTGCTGGTTGTGGTGATACATGTAGTTTAGCGGTTGTGTAGTTTGGTTTCCTAAATGTTATCCCCACACCTACTTAATAGTATGCATATTTAGATGTAGGCTAGTTATAGCTGCACATGAATGGACAGGATGTGCCAGTGTGGGAGAGCCGAGCAAAGGGTAACAGGGCTTTGTATGACTTTCATATAGTTACCTGGATGGTGTACAGATTGCACAGGAATTAAATGGAAAAATAACCATATGTTCCTAAGGATCCAGTGTAGGTTTCATTGGTTCAATATAAACACACTGACACAATTAAACACTTTGTCTTTCATTTTCAAAATATTTCAAAAATAGCCAATCTACAAGCTCAAAACCTGTCACATCATGACGTGCTGTGAGCTTGTAGATCTGCTATTTTCACTGCTTTTGTGCAACATTGATGTACTCAATCAAAAGGGTTTATTTATTACTCACATACACCTCCAGGTTCACATTCTCTGAAGGCATATTCCATCATAGAAGTTGTGTTAACCTGGCCAGTCCTAGTCCAGGTTAAGTGTAATCTGGTGGGAACACTTTATGTTTCTGATCATTTCCAACAAAGCTCTTGTTATACTAATATCCCTGATGGCATCAGTAGGACTAGATCTGTGTGTGTCAGTGTTTTGATTGATATAGTGACGACTTTTAGTAGTTTACATAGGAAAGGTACAGTTTCATGACGGTACAGTTCACTGATAAAAGGTCAACTAAAGCAAGATCCTAGTAAGCTCTTCGTCTTATTTACACAGGAAACCTTTATTTATCTCATATAATGTGTCTGTAAGTGTGTGATGTAAATTGCACATGTGCCCATATATGGAGATCTTTGTAAGTCATTGTACCCTTTTATGGGTACAAGGACATATTGGTTGGATCGGCGGTTCTACTGCATACAAATATTGGTAGATTTAGTAACAATCAATCAGATCTGTCATAATGTGTGCCAAGAGCCTGGCCATTACAAACATACTTCATAAAGTGTTTCGATAGCAGCTGTGATGTACTGCAATGCAACACTATGAACATAGCAAGCACTTGTTAACTTCACCACACCTGGTTGTATTGGTCTGAAGGAATTTGTACAGCGGAGGTTTCTATAGGTACTTGAATGGCCTTGAAGGTGTCTTAATGGCTCAGCTTGAATGACAAGATGGGGATGAGAAACTCTTTCACACATGATGACATAGATAGTTGTTTAACATGTAAATGACAGCAGGGCATGCATAATTAATAGCAGTGACATTCACAAAGTAAAAAATAGTTTGTGAGGTGGTCCCCCATTACAAGTCCACAAAGTGATTTTGTATCTAACTTGTATAGTGTACATCTTAACTCTATGTTAATTTATAGAAGTTAGTCTGGTTATTTTACATTTAGTAATAAAGTAGTTACCAAGACTTCAGTTGTCCATGTTTGATATGAACTGGACCTGGTCTCCTCCACATCACACAACGGTTACAGTGTAGGGTTCATAATTAGAACTGTGTACAGCCAATCTTAAAATCTAATACAGTATATTAATTGGATATAGCTAGTTTGTTGGTATAGAGAGGGGTAAATATATATTGAAGCTAACAAAGGATTTTGTTGTAATAAATGTACTTCTTTGTTGCCACTTTATTTGTAGAAGCATTGAGCATGTCTGAGGGAGGGAGGAGTGGAACACAATATGTTACATTGTGATTGGTGGAGTGATGGTTCTATTGTTCTCTTTGGCCAATCGTTCAAAGCACTTAGTCTTTTCAGGCCAGACTCTCTAGTATAAGAAGAGTTGTTCTGTGTCATTTCCCCACAAGTCTTCCAGGATATCAATCATTTCTGATCAGTTCTGACTGTGGACTCCAGACTTCAGGTGAAGATGAACTCTCTCAACCCCACCAAGGACATTTCTGCTGAACAGGACGAACCAAAAGACCTTGGTATGTTACTTACTCTACTTCTTTGTATTTTCCTCAATATTACATTTTGTTTCATTGTAACATGACCTGTAGCTTTGCCGTAGATTAAATCGTTTCTGTTGTGCACCACAGTCCATCAAGACAATATCCACTACAGAATGCAAGTGCTTTTATTATTACTTAAGTTTTAAGTAACCACTTAATACCTATTTTATATCATGCAACATATTTGTTTTTACTTGACAAATGTTTGGTGATTGTATTATGTTTGTTGATTTATTTACACAATGCAAAATAGTTAACTAGTCAACATCAACTAGATTTAATACTAATAATGAATTGCATTTTTATTGCGCTTTTCCAAGTGCTCAAAGCGCTTTACAATAGTTCATTCATACATTGGGAGTTTCTAACTACAAATGTAAGTCCATGAATCACTGTCTACCTCTCAACGATCCCTTTGTCTTTGTTTCCAATACAGTGTTGCATCAGCAGCCTGGCTTCCCTGTCCTACCAGAGGTGAATGAAAAAAGAAAATTTCCTCGGCAAAAACAACACTGCTGTGATCAGTGTGGAAAACAATTCCCTAGCATCTCCAAACTTAAAACACACCAGAGGATTCACATTGGAGAGAAACCCTATGGGTGTGATCAGTGTGGACGACACTTCTCTCAAACGTCCCACCTTAAAAGCCACCAGAGAATTCACACTGGGGAGAAACCCTATGGATGTGATCAGTGTGGACAACACTTCTCTGATATCTCTAACCTTAAAATACACCGGGTGATTCATACAGGAGAGAAACCCTATGGATGTGATCAGTGTGGACAACACTTCTCTCATTTATCCAGCCTTAAAAGACACCAGAGAATTCACACCGGAGAAAAGCTCTATGGATGTGATCAGTGTGGAAAACACTTCTCTTTATTGTCCAACCTTAAAAGCCACCATAGAAGTCACACTGGAGAGAAACCCTATGGCTGTGATCAGTGTGGACAACACTTCTCTAAAATGTCCAACCTTAAAAGCCACCAGAAAATTCACACTGGAGAGAAACCATATGGCTGTGATCAGTGTGGACAACACTTCTCTAACATGTCCAACCTTAAAATCCACCAGAGAATTCACACAGGCGAAAAACCATATGGGTGTGATCAATGTGGACAACACTTCTCAACAATGGACCACCTTAAAAAACACCGGCGAGTTCACACTGGAGAGAAACCTTATGGATGTGAACAGTGTGGACAACATTTCTCTCATCGGAATAGCCTTAAAATGCACCAGAGCATCCACACAGGGGAGAAACCCTTTCATTGTGATGTGTGTGGGAAAGCTTTTAGTCATTCAAAACATTTAGAAGTTCACAAGGTTGTACACACTGGATTTAAATTGTTCCCCTGTGGTCAGTGTGGACGGAGTTTTACTACTTCAGGCAACCGAAAACGGCATGAGCGTACGCACATGAAAGACGCCTCTGATTAGTGTGAACAGTATGACTAAAGTTTAATTATAGTGGATGAGAAACATCACATAACCAAGTGTAGCATGATGAACCATTATGGTTATTAAGATGGCTAAACTGTTATTAACACATTACATGTTATGAGCCTGCTGATTCTAGAACAATAGGATGGGGATTCATTAAATGATGATTAGTTGATTCATTGTAAGTAAACTTAACCTAGACTACAGTTTTTAGTGTTTTTGTTAGAGATAAATCCAGCCAGAATTAGAAAAGAACTGTATGCTGGTGAAAATGTTTCCCATTGCATCTAACAGCATTCCTTATTTCTGCTTCATTACATCCTACTATTTTGTATTATTATCATCCTTTAGTTATACTGTATTGTTTTTGTGGAACATGTCCCAGCTACATAGCTAGAGATAAACAAGTCTCAATATTCCCTTTATTCTCAACCTTTTTCACTGTAACTTGACCTGTAGATTAGATTTAGATGTTTTCTTTTTCGTCTCAGAAGTTGATCATATTTTGTTTTAGTGTTACTAGACGACTACTATAATTGATCTGTAACTTGTGACACATTATTGTGTGTTTATTCCTTGCTTCGTCAAATGTAAATAATGGTTGGTTCAAGTTGTGCAGTCACACATAAAGGGAACATTCAAAGTCAAGAGTTTGTTTGGTTTTTGCCTTTGTTTATAAGAGTACTGTGTTTGTGTGTGGGAGAGTGTGTGGTAATTTCAGTCAATCATATGAAATACCATTTGTAAGGCAATAACACACCTTGTAATGTAGGAGCACATAACAGTTTTACAAGATACATTAAGATGCTGTTGTGAGCCTACTATGAACACTATATAACAAACAGCTGTTCCTTCGGCAAAGCAGGTTCTACCTGATTGTGGTTCTGAAAAGATTTGGAGCAATCATGTGCAAATTAGGTGTCTATATGAGGACTTGATTGTCCAATCTATGTCAATGGAGCAATCATGTGCAAATTATTGCTTGAATAGCATGAGGGAGGTGAGAGACCCATTCATATGAGGACATTATAGAGGTTGTTGTATTAAGGAATTTGTAGTAATCCTGCACAAATGTTTAGGAACACACACATGCACACATAGTGTGCACTATACCTATATAAATAAATACAAACTCAAAAAATGCAGAGCTCCTTAACAGGACATGAACATTTATTTTAAACAAAGGTGCAATTAAAAGTGCAACATGAGTACTCGTCAAAAATAAAATGCATGCAAAAAAAATAAACAATAGAAACATGACATCTTGTTGGCCCGTCACAGCTCGGTCAATTTTTCATTGTGGCTTGAATGAAAAATTGTTTGTGACTTCTACAGAGAATCGTGAGATAATGAGAGGACAGTGGACCTAATGCTTCAAGTCAACTAGACTTCAAGCATTCCACTGCATGCACTCTTCCACATCATCTGTTAGTGTGACAATTCTGTTGTCCATTGTTGACAATGAAATTAATTTATCAGATATATATCTCACTGTCTCAAAAGTCCTCCCACTCAGGACAAGGTGGTACTGCAGCTGAAAAACTCAGTCCAGCGGACCCTGATGAAGGCCATACCCGGCCGAAACGCATTGGTCGTTTTTTAAATCCTGCATCAAGCCGCTTTGCAGTGCCTCAGTAGCAGAGCGATACTGGAGCAGGTTTTCATGAATGGCGATGAGCTTCTCACGGGTGGCCCTAGCAGACCTCCCTCCTGGCCCCTTGTAAGTGGTATAGTATATAGTACTAGAATATCGCCCGCCAAAGGCGAATCCTAGAGTTCGCACACTTCGCGTGCTCACATGCACACACGCACAACTGCTCCAAGCCATGTTGCCCACAAAAAGCACTGTTTCTTCATGTATTTTGAGTGTGTGTGTGTGTGTGTGTGTGTGTGTGTGTGTGTGTGTGTGTGTGTGTGTGTGTGTGTGTGTGCCCCCTGTGCAGCTGACCCCTCTCTCTCTCTCTCTCCCCCTGTGCAGCTGACCCCCCCCCCTTCCCTCTTGTAACCTGAGACTCTCTCTCTCTCTCTCTCTCTCTCTCTCTCTCTCTCTCTCTCTCTCTCTCTCTCTCTCTCTCTCTCTGTGCAGCTGACCCCCCCCCTTCCCTCTTGTAACCTGAGCCTCTCTCTCTCTCTCTCTCTCTCTTGCTCTCTAGCGAATGAGCGGACGGCATAGGGTTGTGGGCGGTATTCCTTACGCTCTGACGACTACCTATACGACTACCTATGAGTTGAAGTCGATGTAAAGGGGGCGTGAATGGGCTTGGAAGTGGGATGCGGCTCTTAAAGGATTGTAGAATAGGATGGTATAGTATATATGCAGTGTATAACATTACATAACACAACACAGTGAGTGTGTTGAGCAGACATACCCAGCGTGGGTGTTGGGAGGCTGGGGGCTGCTGCTGCGCTGAGGCCCTGTTGGAGACTGCCACTTCTGGAGTCTGCAGTGGAGTTAAGCAGTTAACATTGTCATTATTTTCCATTAGCACAGTATAGAGTTCTGGGAGATCCCGGTCAACCAATTACTTTGAGTTGTTAAACAATGTCATGGCCAGTAGCCTTAATGTTGAACTTATTGTAGTGTATACAAGGCAAAACTACACACTGGAGGTTACCCTTTTCTTTGACAATGTGTTCACCTCTAGGTCAGCTGACCTTTTCTCAGTCTTCTCAGACAGACAGACAGACAGACAGACAGACAGACAGACAGACAGACACGTGATTACATTAAAAGGAAAAACATTTAAAAACTAACATTAAATTATCATGAAGTTATTGTAAGCCAAGAAGAGAGCAGAGTTCATCAGCTTACAATGTGCCAGGTTTTTAAGTCGCAGCATAATCTAGCTCCCATATATCTGTCCAATTATTTCGGGAGGGTGAATTAGTGAATTAGAGTTAGAATTAGAATTAGAGAGAAAATGGTGGTGGATTCTTTCTGAAAGAACTTTTACAGAAATAAAAAATAAACATGCTTGAGGTATTTCAATGTAACTTTACTAATGGTTAACATAAGCCCAAACAACACCAATGCGTTGTCATGCAACTCCTTGTCCTTGCAACAAAACTGATTTAAGGTACACCAGGGGTAGCACTTCTAGTTTCAATCTCCCCGAGGTCAATTCTGAATTGGGTAGGGAACCTTTTACTATTCAGCTGCCATGCAGTGAGTACCATTATACATCAAAACCAGTAAGAGACACACAAACTGTCCTCTTTTAAAAGGGCAATTAAGAGACATGATGAAAAGTGCATTAATGATGTGACACAATAACTCTTTCTCTCTCACATTTTAAATTACTAGTTTAATTAGAATCTTAGATTTATTTTATAGATTATTATAAAAAGTGGAAAAATACCACCTTTTTCATGGAAAGATCCATCCCCTCGTCGCCCTCCACGGGATACTTCCGATTGGGCTTGGTGGTCCGTTTTTGGCCCTGAAGGACACGTTGTTCCTCCATCTCCAGCTCCTTCCAGTACATTTGAAGGGACTTCTCGTTTGCTGGTACAGAAAAGTTAAAAGTGTAATGAAAAATTAAATAAATTGTTTGGATCTTTTTAAAGTTAGCCCTCCAAATAGACTTGACAGGCAGCTCACATTTTTATGACTTTGTGTTTGTCTTTGTTTTTGTTCTATTTTTTATTACAATGACCAGAGACCACATGTCATAAACATATAATAAAACAAAATATATTCTCACAAAATTACTTAAGATATATTATTTTGAGTAAAGGATGCACTGAAAAGAAAGGCTTTTGCACACCTACAGCGACAGGTGCTAAAGAGTAAAGGATGCACAACAAAAAGAAAAGAAGAAAATAAAAACACTTAATGTTATTGTCCTTTTAACACAGTGGTGTTCAACCAGTAAATTGTAAATGGTGCATTTATATAGCGCCTTTATCCAATGCGCTTTATAGATTGTGCATTACATTCACCCATTCACACACACATTCATACACCGATGGCGGGGACACCATGCAAGGCACCAACCTTCTCACCGGGAGCATCTAGGGGTTCGGAGTCTTGCTCAAGGACACTTCGACACTAACTCTGGGGGAGCCCGGGATCAAACTGGGAACCCTCTGTGTTCTCTAGTCTCTACCCCTGAGCCACTGCCGCCCCAGTGTAACTTGATGACATCACACCGTTGTACTTTACAATACAAACCCCAAAATCAATCCTCCAGTTCTAGGAAACAGAAGGGGGGGAACTTTTTTCTATTTCCACACAACTCCTAAGGTATATTAATGACATAGTTCAATATTGAAAATGGGTGGTCTCCCCCTTTTTTGATGTAGGCTAATTGTATACTTGAATATTTCCAATTCCTAATACTTTTACTTCTACTGTCTCCACTACATCTTATCCAATTATTTGTGCTTTTACTCCACTACAATGATTTGAACACTTTAGTCACTTTGCAGCTATAAATTATAATATTGTAAAACATACATAAATCACTTTACCCCTATTTTATACATACAGGCAGGCACTTCTGACATACTGTATTAATGGACAGTACCCGAGACCAACAGTGGGGGCAGCAATACGCCGACTGGCGTCTAGACAAAGTAGTCAGAAGAAGAACAACATTACCCACCATGCAGCAGTGAAAACAACATGGTGACTGCTGTTGTTGTAACCTCGCCTCACTGCTGTTGTTGATACTAAGAAAACTAAAACGTGTCGTTTCAAAACAGTGTCGTCGTTAAGCAGCAGGAGGACGTTTGTTAGCAGCTCAACCACTGAAACACAGGCAGGTAATTTACAGCCCTGAAACATGACGGTCGTATCTCACCAGCACCGTCATGTTTCCACCTCAACCTGCTTTGGAGCAGTTTAGCCAATTTGAAACCGCCGTCGAAATAAACGTTCATATTTCTAAAATAAAGAGCTTAGTGAAGGTTCGCGGATGTCACAATATGGGCCGCTCAACCAGAATTACCTGTATCCTCCGTATATTGTTTAATAAGAAGCATTTTAATCCGATCTGCGGCCATTTTCTGTGATTCTTTCAACTACGCGACCCCATCGGCTGGGAAGTGTACTGCACGCTGACACGTTCAAACTTGTTTTAGGTAGATTGAATTGAAATGCTTCTTTTTGAACAATACAGAATATACGGCTAATTCTGGTTGAGCGGCCCATATTGTGACATCCGTGAGCCTTCACTAAGCGCTTTATTTTAGAAATATGAACTTCTGTTTAGACGGCCGTTTCAAATCAACTAAACTGCTCCAATCCAGGTTCAAGTGGAAACATGACGGTCGTGAGATACGACCATTATGCTGCTGGGCTTGTAATGAAATCATTCCTGTTTCATTTCATCTATTTATCATTTAAGATGAACTATCATTTTTTGAATTTGGAACATGTGCAAACGTATCTTATAAATTAGTTGTATTTTTATACTCTGTCCTCAGTAATGTTAAGAATGTCAAGTGAAGTACTAGTCTTGATTAGACCAATGGTTCTCAGCGTGTGGGTTGGGACCAAGGGGGGGTCCCCAAATTATTTTGGGGGGTCCACAGATGATTAACTTAATGTGCAACATTGTTTTCTCAATCAACAGTAAACAAACCAACTAACATATAGTTAGTTGTAGCCCATATTTCTATAAGTGACAATTTGAGGACTTTTTAATAGGCCTACCTCTATATTGATCAAATTGTCAAATATTAGAGGCAGAAATTGTGAAAATAGCCGATCTACATGCTCACAACGCCTCGCAACGCGTTGTGAGCATGTAGATCTGTATTTTCACCATAAAACCGTGGCATACAAAATGTAATGCCTCAACTCTTGGTTCTTGTCAGGCTGTGGGGGGTCCCCAGTAAAAATATGATTATTTTGGGCATTGCACGGTTGAGAACCACAGGATTATACTACTAGACTAGAGTTTCATTGGTTGATTGATTGATGGAAAACTTTATTAGAAGTTTGCATAGGAAAGGGTACAGTTTCAAGATAGTAGCCTACAGTTCACTGGTAAAAGGTCAACGAAAAGGATACCTCAAAAAATGATTTCTTTATAATGCTGAAGTATAGGACTTAAAGTATAATAATAAATAACGTTTATGCTGCTGAACTATATTGGAGGTTAGGACATCAGTTTCTTCACACCACACATCAGCACTTAGAGCCCTTTAGTAGAGCTCCAGGTATTGGACCTGGGCCTTACAAACGGATTGATTAAAAACAAAAGAAACATAAATGAACAGCAAACAAATAGTGTAAAAGTGATAGGCTTATGGTCTCCATTCTCCACTCTATGCTATGAGGGCTGCTGGGTTCCTGCACTGCCCAGAAGTCCGAAGGATCATTAGTCCGAATTTAGTTAGGGTTACTGAGGTTAAGGTTAGGATTAGGGTTAGAGTTAGGAATAGTATTCTTAACAAATTCGGACTAATGAACCTTCGGACTAATGAACCTTCGGACCAATGCTGTGGCACCGCTGGGTTCTGCTGAGGAAACATTTCTACCTATTAGACATAATTAGGAAAATCAGCCTAGATGTTATTTTGTCTGGAGTTGTCCTTTAAAGTCATTATACATTTACTTAATTTCAGATCAGTCCAGACTGGTGGAGAAGATGAACTCTCCAGACTCAGCCAGGGACATTTCTATTAAGCAGGAGGAACCTGAAGACCATCCACTCGGTAAGTGTCAATTGATCTTTTTTTTTTCTTTTCTCAGTCATTGTTATGTTGTAGAATATGTTGTAGAACTTAACAATGTACAATAACCATTGCAAACATATCTTGAGCATGATGATAATAATGCAAACATGTAGCTATCATTAAACTATCTCTCAGAATTAATTGTTAAACTAGTTTGTCTCGTTAAAATAACCATCTTCATTGTGCAAATGCAGTTCTAAAGAAAGACTGCACTATATTGTGCAGACAGATACTGACGTACAGACCTATTTCTAGACATTCAGAGCCACATAAAAATCATTTACACACATTTTAAACCTCGGCCCAACTGTCTGCTGTTTCCATATGTTAAGTGATTGACAGCTTGAAGAGGCGATAATTGTACCTTGCAAATATACAGTTTTTTCCCATCGTACTGTAAAACCCAGTGACAAAAATGACATGATTCAAGTGAGTAGGAGATTCACCATATTCCTGGCCCTGCCCCCAGCTTCCTGTTCATATCCTGAATAGGGATGGGTATCGTTAACCTTTGAATCGATACGATACCTTTTTCGATACCTGGGAATCGATACGATACCTTTTTCGATACTTTTTATTTATTATTATATTGCTTTAAAAAATTGCTTAAAAAGTTAGTTTCCACCGATCAATAACTTTTTCCAGACGGTTGGAAGTACAGACACATGTATCTATGCATCCCGTGATTGCCAATAATGTTTATGACAGCCTACGATACAGAAAGGCTTTAGGTGTTTAACTTCAACTTCACTCTCGCTGCTGCGGGAGAGATGGAGAGCAGAGGTGATGATGATCACACAGTGGCGGAGCGGAGAGTATAGACGTTGGAATATCATCATAATAATAAACAATATATGCTATTGTCGGCTATTTTCACAGTAACGAGTGTAGCCTACTAAAGCAGCCTACTAAAGCAGTTAAACTGTCAGTAGCCCAACTGTTACAGATGCGACCGGCCAGGGGTGTGTTCAAGAGTATCGAAACGAGGTATCGTTCGTTTTTACGTGAACCGATACTCGATAGTATCGACGTCATGCGATTGATACCATTAAAAGTATCGTTGACGATACCCAACCCTAATCCTGAAAGAGGCTGAAAAACATCATTTGGTTTCCTTTGTCCATGCATTAAAGTGTCACTAGAGGCGTTCTGGGCTCTGAATGAACATGTGTTGCCATGTCTGCTTATAATAAGCAATTTGTGTCTTTTAAAAGAATTGTGTAGTTGCTTATTGTGCTTGCTTTCTAATATTTTTTAAACCAGTGGTTCCCAAATCTTTTCATATCAAGGACCCCAGATTGACATATTTGTCCATAGTCGCAGACCCCCACATGAAAATAAGTGGTTCCAGGGACCTCCACACAGATTTGTGTAGTTAAAATGTTTCAAAAAATATTAAAAATAGGCTATTTTAGTTTTTATTTCCTCAATATTTTTTAATAGCTAATATACAAGCTCACAATGTGTTGCAATGTGAGACATTGTGAGCTTGCTGATCTGCTATTTTAAAATGTAAATGTAAAATAGTAAAACTGAGCCTAGTTAATTCTATTGGGCTTATTTTTCATAGACCTGGCCGCTTGTTTCTTTGGCAAAATCTGGCAACAGACAATTCCCTGTCACTTCCTTACTTGGGATCTCTTGTTCTTAGACTTGGGAGCAAGTGAAAAGATGTTTTTGAAGCAGCACACAGAGAACAACTATTTAGCGCCATCTGTAAAAGGCAATTGCTGCCTCCCTAGAGAGGGCCAGGAATAAGGAGAATATAGATATGTTTAAATCTTTCAGTGTGAACTAGAGCTGTCAGTGTCAGGAGTGACATCTGCCCACGTCATCCTTTCATCATTCACTCCCTATTTAAGTGAATTATCTTCATTAAGTTTCCAGTTCGGTTATTATTTGTATTTGCTTATAATATAATTGTAATTACCTTCTAAGAAGTTATCTTGAACCAAGATACTAACCAACTGGGAAAGAGTTGAGCTATATCTAATTTAGCTCTAAACCTCAGCAAACCCAACTACCAAATAAGAGAAACCAAGGTTGCACCTGTGGATTACTATACCAAAACTAAACCTTAACAGAATAACCGAACTGAGGATTATCCGCAGCGACCTATGATGGCTTTCTTAAAGAATTTAGCTTCTGACTCAGTAACAGGACCAACTTCCGGTACTCAAATCAAGACAGAGGGGGCGGAATGCAGGATTGACGCTCCTATCAAGACGGAGGGGCCGGATTCTGGATTGGTTCAAGACCGGCAATTCCTGCCGGAGTCCAGGGTTGAAGCTACCGTCACACCGATCAAGACAGAAGGAACAAGGCCCAGGATTGATTCGGGGCCGGAAGCTTCACCTTCCTGCTCTCCTTCCCTCCGCTATTCCTCTTCGCGTGTGAAGGCCCGGGATGCTCTTGGTGAGCACCAAGCTTTGATCAATGACCTTGAGACCAGACTTGCGGTCCTTAAACGCAGAGAAGCGCTCATTTTGCAACTAGATCGAGTCAGTCAGGAACTGGCTTCTTTGCCGGAATTTGACGGTGATCTTGATGGTGTTCATGACATGTTGCCTTCCCTTTCCTTGGAAGAATTTTTTCCAAACCCCACCACTCCCACTCAACCCTTACGGCCGCCCGCCGATTCCCTTCCCACTCATACCCGGTTGCTTTCGTCTCGGCCTTCGAGTCTGGCGAAACCACATCCAACCCCAACCACTGCCCCAAGGACGGTCGATCCTTCCACACCCTATCCTGCTACCGTCCTGCTTGACGTGTCTCAACCGGTAGCTCAACCTTCGATGCCCAATTTCATCCACCTTCCAGACGGTCAGTTGCCTGCACAGGTGCCTGCACAGATGCCTCCACCGATGCCTACACCTCATGCCCTCAATCCCTTCTATTATTACGACGGGACTCTAGGTGGTTGTGACCATTTTCTTTTTACCTGTGATTTGGCCTTCGATCAGATTGCTCCTCCACCTAACGATGCCTGCCGCTTTGCATATGTTATCCCCCGCCTTACACTCACCGCGAGGGATTGGGTTACTGCTCTTCGGCATTCTGGAAGTCTTCTCCTCCAGGATTATACAGCCTTTTGTGCTGCAATGAAGAAGACCTTCGACGTACCTCATACTTCCGGTGATTCCAATATGAATCTACTGTCCTGCCGCCAACGTCCTGGGGAGAGCATTGCCGAGTTTTCTCTCCGCTTCCGTACTGCTGCTATCCTCTCCGATGTGGGCGAGAAGGCTCATATCTCATACTTCCAGTCAGCCGTCAGTCGTGGGGTATCGCAGTATCTCTTACAGAAGTCATGCTCCGCTTCTTTGGATTCTCTCATTAGTGACGCTATCGACTTCGACAACCGCCGGCTTGCGTCGCAGCGGGTTGCTACAATTCGCTCTTCGCTTGATTACAGCTCCACCCCCTCCCATCAGTGTGATATGACGGGTTCTCTCGGCGATTCTATATTGAGGTCTAGGGTGCGTGGCTCCAGGATTCGGTCCCCCCTTTCAAATGAAGAACGTCAGCGTCGTCAACGGGACAACCTCTGTTCTTACTGTGCCTCCGACGCCCACCTCTTGTCCTCTTGCCCTAATCGGCCTCGCGATGTCACCAAACCCCGCGATCAACAGGACAGGAGTATGTTTCAGGCTACCTTGATTCCCCCTCTATCTACTATGGAAATTGTCCGGGATCTATTCGGGCCTCCCTCCACCGGTTCGGAATTGTACTTCCTTGAGGCTTCCATCCTTCTCCCTAACCGGCCTTATCATCTCTCAGCCATGTTGGACTCTGGAGCCCAGGGGAATTTTATTTCCGGCGAGATTGTTGATCGGCTGCAACTCCCCACCGAGCGCCTTCCAACTCCCTTCCGTGCTCGCTGTAGCAACGATTCCTTCCTTGTGGTTTCTCGATTTACTACACCCTTCACCTTACTTCTTTCCGGAAACCACAGGGAACAGATTCGTCTACTCGTCAATGACTCCTCCCCTTTACATCCTCTTATTCTGGGGACTCCTTGGCTTCGTCTTCATGGTCCGGACTTCCGCTTTCGCAACGGTAGAATCCTTGCCTGGAGTCCTTATTGCCACTCGAAGTGCCTCCGTTCAGCGCCTCCGGCTGATTCCATCTGCTCTGCACCTGCCGCTAAGGATCCTGTGGTCTCCACGGACGTTGACGGTTCTATTGATTTGTCTTCGGTTCCTGATGCTTACCACGACCTCTCCACTGTTTTCAGCAAGGACCGGGCTTTGTCTCTTCCTCCCCACCGCGCCTATGATATGTCAATAAGCTTGCTCGAAGGGGCACCTCTTCCGAAGTCTCGCCTCTTCAACCTTTCGGTCCCAGAACAGGCTTCTATGGAAAAGTACATTCGCGAGTCATTGAGCACGGGCATCATAAGACAGTCTTCTAGCCCGGTTGCTGCTGGCTTCTTTTTTGTGGGGAAAAAAGATGGGACTCTTCGACCTTGCATTGATTACAGGGCCTTGAATAACATTACGGTTAAGAACAGGTACCCTTTGCCCCTTATTTCATCTGCTTTCCCTCCGCTGCATGGGGCTACGATTTTCTCCAAGCTGGATCTCAGGAATGCCTACCACTTGGTTCGGATCAAGGAGGGTGACGAATGGAAGACTGCATTTCAAACTCCCTTGGGTCATTTTGAATATCTTGTGATGCCTTTTGGTCTAACTAATGCTCCTGCAATCTTTCAAACTCTGGTGAACGATGTTCTAAGGGATATGTTAAACAGGCATGTTTTCGTCTACCTCGATGATATTCTAATTTACTCCAAGTCCCTCACTGACCACGTCGATCACGTGCGTTCGGTTCTCCAACGCTTATTGGAGAATAAGCTCTTTGTCAAGGCTGAGAAATGCGAATTCCACGTTCCTTCCATTCATTTTTTGGGTTACGTTATTTCTTGTAACCAAGTCCGTATGGATCCTTCTAAGGTCTCTGCAGTGGCGGACTGGCCTGTTCCCACCACCCGGAAACAGCTCCAGAGCTTTCTTGGTTTTGCAAATTTTTACCGCAAATTCATTAGGAACTATAGCAAGGTCGCGTTAGCTCTTACCTCCCTCACCTCGACCAAGATTCTTTTTTCTTGGTCTTCTGACGCCGATGCGGCCTTCCGTGACCTTAAGCAACGATTCGTTTCTGCTCCTATCCTCATGCAGCCTGATCCTTCTCTACAGTTTATCCTTGAGGTTGATGCGAGTGAGGTTGGAATTGGGGCGATCCTCTCTCAAAGGTCAGCAGAGGATGGTAAACTCCACCCATGTGCATTTTTTAGCTACCGACTCACGTCCGCCCAAAGGAATTACGACATTGGCAACAGGGAACTTCTGGCCGTTAAGATGGCGTTGGAAGAGTGGCGTCATTATCTAGAAGGTGCTAATCTCCCTTTCGTTGTTTGGACTGATCATAAGAACCTGGCTTATATCCGCTCTGCCAAACGTCTTAATTCTCGACAAGCTCGGTGGTGTCTCTTCTTTGGTCGTTTCGACTTTACTCTGTCTTACCGACCGGGTTCCAAGAACACTAAGGCGGATGCCCTTTCCAGGATGTACTCCCCTGACGAGATCGAAACCTCTCAACCTGAGACCATCATTCCTTCATCTCTTGTTGTTGGCTCCGTTTCCTGGGATATTGAATCGAGGATCTTGCTTGCTCAAAAGTCGGACCCTGATCCCCGTCCTGGCCCTCATGATCGCATCTTTGTTCCTGGGTCAGTCCGCCATGACGTTCTCGTCTGGGCGCACAGTTCCGTTCTTTCTGGCCATCCAGGTGTCAATCGCACCATTTCTGCCTTACGACTTCGGTTTTGGTGGCCTGCCATGGCACGCGACACTCGATCTTTTGTCGCCTCTTGCTCTGTTTGTGCTAGGAATAAAACTTCCACTAAACCGCCCTCAGGTCTTCTCCATCCTTTGCCCATCCCTGGCCGACCCTGGTCTCACATTGCCTTGGATTTTGTCACAGGCTTCCCTGAATCTTCTGATGGCATGAATGTTGTCCTGACTATCATCGACCGGTTTTCGAAGGCTGCCCACCTTGTGGCCCTTCCGAAGCTGCCCTCTGCTAGGGAGACTGCTGATTTGGTTGTTTCCAATGTCTTCCGGTTGCATGGGATTCCTGTGGATATTGTTTCTGACCGCGGGCCCCAATTCATTTCTCAGGTATGGAAGTCGTTTTGTAAGGCCCTTGGGGCTTCCGTCAGCCTTTCTTCTGGTTTTCACCCTCAGTCTAACGGTCAAACGGAGCGCCTGAATCAAGAGATGGAGACTACTCTTCGTTGTTTCGCCAATTCCAACCCGAAGTCCTGGTCTTCCTTTCTCCCTTGGGTCGAATACGCCCACAATTCATTGGTCAACGCCTCGACAGGTATGTCCCCTTTCCTTTGTAGCCTGGGTTACGAACCTCCCCTTCTCCCTCGGGAACAGGATGTCATCTCTGTTCCCTCTGTCCGTGACCATATCAAGCGTTGTACGGAGATTTGGAGCCGCACACAGAAGAACCTCCTTTGCGCCTCTCAGCGCTCCCAGACTGCTGCCAACCGACGACGCTCTGCTGCTCCCACATATGTTGTTGGACAACGGGTTCTCTTGAGTACTCGCGACTTAAACCTGAAGTCATCTAGTCGCAAGTTGAGTCCTCGTTTCGTCGGTCCTTTTGAAGTTGGATCCATTATCAATCGTACCTCGGTTCGCCTACTTCTCCCTCGGGAGATGCGATGCCATCCGGTTTTTCATGTTTCCCTTTTGAAGCCTTGGATTGATCCCGACCTTCCCCATCACCCGCCCATTCCTCCGGCTCCCATCGGACTCGGTTCTGGTTGCTCCGATACTCCCTCCGGGGAGTTGTCGCTTGTTCCTCCAGCGCCTCCTTCCATCGAACTCGGTTCTGATACCTCGGCTGCTTCCTCAAAGGGACTTCCGTCCACGCCTTTGGATCAACCCCCCACGCATTCTATCTTGAAGCTCATCGGCTTCCGCTGGCGTCGCCGTCAGCCGGAGTACCTTGTCGTTTGGTCTGGCTCGGAGCCTAAGGACGACTCCTGGATTCCCGGTTCTCAAATTCCCCCTGCTTTCATCAGAACCTTTGAAGGATCGAGACGCACTTCTACCGTTCTTACGCGCGGACGCGTTCGTGAGGAGGGGGGTACCTGTCAGGAGTGACATCTGCCCACGTCATCCTTTCATCATTCACTCCCTATTTAAGTGAATTATCTTCATTAAGTTTCCAGTTCGGTTATTATTTGTATTTGCTTATAATATAATTGTAATTACCTTCTAAGAAGTTATCTTGAACCAAGATACTAACCAACTGGGAAAGAGTTGAGCTATATCTAATTTAGCTCTAAACCTCAGCAAACCCAACTACCAAATAAGAGAAACCAAGGTTGCACCTGTGGATTACTATACCAAAACTAAACCTTAACAGTCAGTTTCCCTGTATAATCCCATTCGAATTCCATTCATATTTTTTCATACATGTTAGAAAAAA
Source organism: Nannobrachium achirus (assembly GCF_963921795.1). NCBI lineage: Eukaryota > Metazoa > Chordata > Actinopteri > Myctophiformes > Myctophidae > Nannobrachium > Nannobrachium achirus. The sequence continues at coordinate 51,856,912 of NC_137822.1, read as the reverse complement.
AGTTGAATATTATATATATATATATATATATATATATATACCGTAAATCCCCAATTAATCGCCCGGTGGCAAACTGCCGCCGGGTCCCATATATCCGCCCGGGGTCTGACCCCATTTTGCGCAATAAACGCCTGTTTCAAATAAGCGCATGGTTTGTATAAGCGCCTGGGCCGTTATTTGCAATTAATATTATCCTTATTAGGTTTTATGTAAGAGCCCGGGCTATTATTTGTTTGGTTGTTTGGTATTATTTGCTATTTATTTAACTTAACTGGTCATTTATGTTGCATGGCAGTGGTGCGCTGAAAACAGCAAATCTACAAGCTCACAGCAGTGCTGTGACTGACAGCACGTTGCAACGCACCGCACTCGCTGTGCGTTGCTACGGGTCATATGTTGCATGACGGTAGTGCACCGAAAACAGCAAATCTACAAGTTCACAGCCCTGTGGACAGACACTTCTAAGCCAAATGTATATGGTCCCCAACACAGTGCGGTGCGCTACCATGACGCACAGGAGGACGCACTGTCTGTGCGTCGGGGAACAGATTGCCAAAGGACACCAAAAAAAGAGAGAGGAAAAAAAGAAAAGGAGCTGCTCTCTGAGCAGTGCGCACTGACCATCATTCATTACTGTCTAAAACGTTGCTACAATGCAAAGTTTGCGTGAGTAGGCCTACTTTAATGGCAAAACATTGTGATGGAGAAAGACTGGCCAGTGGCAATAAAGAGCAGCTGGATCAGAATAAATCATTACCTACTGTTGCTGCTGCCTCTTCAGTCCGCATTTTGAAGAAGTAATCCATTATTTTGAGGTTCAAGGGGAATGCAGAAGGCTTAATAATAATGCAATACCATAATATTTTAATGTCAGAGCTGTTCAGTGGTCACGTCAGCGAGTCCAGTCTGAGCACCGCAGCTGCAGGACTTCTGCGCTAATTGGGTCGTTAACTAGATGCGTCTTTGCTGGCATGCGGTAATTGATTATTTTGGAGAAAGATTCCCTTAGTATAAATATAGTATATAGACCTATATATTTTTAAAAGGCTTTCATACACTCTTGATATTTTTTAAATGAGGTTTGGTCTAATAGATCGCAATGTGCTATTTTCTGGGTGTTCATAACAATTACCGTATTACAATAATAATAATAATAATAATAATTATATAACATTTATTATAACATTTTGATTATTACACCTATCGTTAAATCGGTCCACGAAGCCGAGGTCCTAGGGCTGGTGTACACGACAAATTTCCAAACCCCGCTGTGTGTTCCCTGGGGGCGTGAAAAATAAGGGGGTGGGCTCTACATGTCCTCTGGGACCCCATCTACGTATGGACACCACTTGTTCGCCCATCCGTCTTACGGATGCTTTTTTATTCCATTTTATTTGTTTTAGGGTCCTATCTTGCAGTTCAAGCCTATTTCCACAGGGTGGCAGGCTACTTTCCCAACCTACTGGAGGTGAACATGCAGGGGCGTCAATTGGGTATGGCAAGCTATGGCAGCTGCCATACCTTGGCTACAGGGGGGAAATAATTAAATGTACTTTTCATCGTGCCTGTTGCTAAGGTATGGCAACATGATTGGTGTCTTGCAAGACACCAGTCATGTTGCCATACCTTAGCCTTTCCTGAACTGACGCCGCTGTGAACATGTGTACACAGCCAGCATATTACTCAATGCCAAACTTTGCACACACACTCCTTGCCTGCCAATCCACAACCTCCACCCCTCCAGGGACCCCCAGTAAATAAATTTCATTTATTTATTTCATAAATATTTTTCATCACAATTGGGTTTGTGGGGAGCCATCCCTGCTTCAAGCTGTCACAGCACGGCACCAACACTTCAAACTAGTTAAAAAACCCAATACAGCAGATCTACAAGCACCTCACAGATCTACAAGCACCTCGCACATGCCAGGGACAGAGTAGGTTGGCCTGCATAAGCCTTGCTGTCAACACACTATACTACACCACTCAGGCCACCAAGCCAGGTGTGGTCAATTAGTGCCTTCTTTTGATCAGTGGCTTCTGCTTGATGAGTGGCACCAGTCTGTCTTTGTTCCCTGGTCAGTCAAGTTCACTGGGAGAGAATGTTTCAGATCAGTGCAAGTGTATTTGTTTTCCATTTGGACTTACTGTGTTTTGTTGGTACAGTATGCGTGCGACTAACTAATATTTCTGATAATTCCAATTTGTTTGTTGTTTAATTAGCCGGATTGTGAATGCCCTGCATTTTTCTTTCATCTTTAGAACCACACGTGTGTAACAAAACAGAGTGGTGATCATTTGGTGTGGGTGAAGAGAAGTAAAACATTTCATTAAAGGAGTAGTTCACCCCCAAAGTGACTTTTTTTCTATTGAACTCAAGTCTCCATGGCGTGAGTAATACATTGAAAAAATAAGTCATTTTGGGGGTGAACTACTCCTTGAATGTCAGTTTTGTGGTGTTTTGACTGGACACCCTGAACATATTGCCAGATAGACAGACAGACAGACAGACAGACAGACAGACAGAGAATTGTAGGCCTTGCATTTATTTGACTTGGTTCCAACAGATGGCGAAAATAGCTAATCTTCAAGCTCACAATGCCTCACTGTTTGGACAAAGAGTTGAGGCGTTACATTTTGTAAAACACGGCCTTGTGAAAATAGCAGATCTACATGCTCACAACACCTCACAACGCAGGGCGGCGTGAGCATGTAGATCTGATATTTTCACAATTTCTGCCCCTAATATTTAATTTATCATTTTAAAAGTATTAAAAAGTCCTTAAATTGTCTCTTTAGAAATGTGCAGATAGCCTCTGTATACTGTTGAGTGGAAAAACAATGTTTCACATTAAGCTAAACATTTGGGACCACCCAAGATCATTTGGAGACCCCTCTAGGGGTCCCATAGTTGAACCACTGACTTATAAGGGGAGTATGGAGACCCCTCTAGGGGTCCCATAGTTGAACCACTGACTTATAAGGGGAGTATATGAGGCTGGATCCGTCTGGAACACTGCACTAGGCTCTCGCCAGCTCTGTAGCTCTCCACACTTGAACAGTTGTGTCCTTAAATTCAATTATAATAATTAACCCCTGTATATACGGGCAATAGTTTTACATGACTTTGTGTACACAGCCAATAGTTTTACATGAACATGTCTAGGCTTTAGTACTGTACTGCCTCGTATAGCCCAACAGAGCCCAGCACAGAACAGCACAGCCCACCAGAGCCCAATACAGCCCCCCAGAGCCCAACAGAGTCCAGCAAACCTAAGTCCAGCCCAGCCGAGTAGGAGTATAGACCGGGGAAAGGGGGTAGTTAGATGACTCCACCAGGCCATTACTGTCCAGATCTGGCTTGAATAGGCCAGACTAGGGTAGACAGGACTGCACCAGACAACACCAGGCTGCTCCAGCCTGGTGGGACACTCAGAGACTTTGTAAACGCCTGTGTACATTTCCCATAGATTCTATGGGACTTGAACACTTGCTCCTGCCCTTCGTGTACACAATCTGTGCCGTGTCCCCTCAGAGGGACATTGTGGGCCCCCCGACCTCACTTTGAGAACCGGCCATGGACCACTTGATAAGCCCACAGTGTCCCTCTGAGGGTCCCCCGACCTCACTTTGAGAACCGACCATGGACCACTTGATAAGCCCACAGTGTCCCTCTGAGGGTTCATGTAAAACTACTGGTGACTTTGTACACGCCTGTGTACATTTCCCATAGATTCTATGGGACTTGAACACTTGCTCCTGCCCTTCGTGTACACGGTCTGTGCCGTGTCCCCTCAGAGGGACACTGTGGGCCCCCGACCTCACTTTGAGAACCGACCATGGACCACTTGATAAGCCCACAGTGTCCCTCTGAGGGTCCCCCGACCTCACTTTGAGGACCGACCATGGACCACTTGATAAGCCCACAGTGTCCCTCTGAGGGTCCCCGACCTCACTTTGAGAACCGACCATGGACCACTTGATAAGCCCACAGTGTCCCTCTGAGGGTTCATGTAAAACTACTGGTGACTTTGTACACGCCTGTGTACATTTCCCATAGATTCTATGGGACTTGAACACTTGCTCCTGCCCTTCGTGTACACGGTCTGTGCCGTGTCCCCTCAGAGGGACACTGTGGGCCCCCCGACCTCACTTTGAGAACCGGCCATGGACCACTTGATAAGCCCACAGTGTCCCTCTGAGGGTTCATGTAAAACTTAAAACTAATGCCCGTGTACACAGTGGTTAATCGCATGTGCAAGGATCTACAGAGCTGGCTGGAGCAGCCTGGTGGAGTCTGGTGCAGTCCTGTCTACCCTGGTCTGGCCTATTCAAGCCAGATCTGGACAGTAATGGCCTGGTGGAGTCATCTAACTACCCCCTTTCCCCGGTCTATACTCCTACTCGGCAGGACTGGGCTGGACTTAGGTTTGCTGGACTCTGTTGGGCTCTGGGGGGCTGTATTGGGCTCTGGTGGGCTGTGCTGTTCTGTGCTGGGCTCTGTTGGGCTATACGAGGCAGTACAGTACTAAAGCCTAGACATGTTCATGTAAAACTATTGGCCGTGTACACAAAGTCATGTAAAACTATTGCCTGTGTACACAGTGGCTTTTTCCTTGACCTTTCGAGTTAGGAGTGTCGTAGAGACACGAGACCGGGTTTGTTGGATTCAGCGTCAAAAAGTAAGTCAGAATAAGTGTCTTTTATCCGAAAGAATGTGTAATCGTGTTGGTGGCGTGCAAATTTCGTGTCTTTTTCGCAATCATAAAGGGTTCAAAGTGTCGGAGAGACACGAAACCCATTCCATCAGATCGGGCATGCTTCAAATATGAAACGTGTGTCCTGCCTGAAACAAAACATATTTTTTTGATTTTTTTATTCATTTTAAGGACAAAGGGCCTGTTTTGACGCCTAAAACGACCCTTTTCCTTGACCTTTCGAGTTAGGAGTGCCGTGTACACAGGATCTACAGAGCTGGCTGGAGCATGGAGCAGCCTGGTGGAGTCTGGTGCAGTCATCTAACTACCCCCCTTCCCTGGTCTATACTCCTATTGGGCAGGACTGGGCTGGACTTAGGTTTGCTGGAGTCTATTGGGCTCTGGTAGGCTGTATTGGGCTCTGGTGGGCCGTGTTGTGCTGTGATGGGCTCTGTTGGGCTACACGAGACAGTACAGTACTAAAGCCTGAACATGTTCATGTAAAACTATTGGCTGTGTACACAAAGTCATGTAAAACTATTGCCCGTATATACAGGGGTTAATTATTATAATTGAATTTAAGGACACAACTGTTCAAGTGTGGAGAGCTACAGAGCTGGCGAGAGCCTAGTGCAGTGTTCCAGACGGATCCAGCCTCATATACTCCCCTTATAAGTCAGTGGTTCAACTATGGGACCCCTAGAGGGGTCTCCATACTCCCCTTATAAGTCAGTGGTTCAACTATGGGACCCCTAGAGGGGTCTCCAAATGATCTTGGGTGGTCCCAAATGTTTAGCTTAATGTGAAACATTGTTTTTCCACTCAACAGTATACAGAGGCTATCTGCACATTTCTAAAGAGACAATTTAAGGACTTTTTAATACTTTTAAAATGATAAATTAAATATTAGGGGCAGAAATTGTGAAAATATCAGATCTACATGCTCACGCCGCCCTGCGTTGTGAGGTGTTGTGAGCATGTAGATCTGCTATTTTCACAAGGCCGTGTTTTACAAAATGTAACGCCTCAACTCTTTGTCCAAACAGTGAGGCATTGTGAGCTTGAAGATTAGCTATTTTCGCCATCTGTTGGAACCAAGTCAAATAAATGCAAGGCCTACAATTCTCTGTCTGTCTGTCTGTCTGTCTGTCTGTCTGTCTGTCTGTCTGTCTGTCTGTCTGTCTGTCTGTCTATCTGGCAATATGTTCAGGGTGTCCAGTCAAAACACCACAAAACTGACATTCAAGGAGTAGTTCACCCCCAAAATGACTTATTTTTTCAATGTATTACTCACGCCATGGAGACTTGAGTTCAATAGAAAAAAAGTCACTTTGGGGGTGAACTACTCCTTTAATGAAATGTTTTTCTTCTCTTCACCCACACCAAATGATCACCACTCTGTTTTGTTACACACGTGTGGTTCTAAAGATGAAAGAAAAATGCAGGGCATTCACAATCCGGCTAATTAAACAACAAACAAATTGGAATTATCAGAAATATTAGTTAGTCGCACGCATACTGTACCAACAAAACACAGTAAGTCCAAATGGAAAACAAATACACTTGCACTGATCTGAAACATTCTCTCCCAGTGAACTTGACTGACCAGGGAACAAAGACAGACTGGTGCCACTCATCAAGCAGAAGCCACTGATCAAAAGAAGGCACTAATTGACCACACCTGGCTTGGTGGCCTGAGTGGTGTAGTATAGTGTGTTGACAGCAAGGCTTATGCAGGCCAACCTACTCTGTCCCTGGCATGTGCGAGGTGCTTGTAGATCTGTGAGGTGCTTGTAGATCTGCTGTATTGGGTTTTTTAACTAGTTTGAAGTGTTGGTGCCATGCTGTGACAGCTTGAAGCAGGGATGGCTCCCCACAAACCCAATTGTGATGAAAAATATTTATGAAATAAATAAATGAAATATATATATATATATATATATATATATATATATATATGTATATATATATATGTGTATATATATATGTGTGTGTGTGTGTGTGTGTGTGTGTGTGTGTGTGTGTGTGTGTGTGTGTGTGTGTGTGTGTGTGTGTGTGTGTGTGTGTGTGTGTGTGTGTGTGAAAGACAACTGACTTTTATGTAAACCATACTATATGGACAGTTTGTTCTGCATGTCACTATGCTGGAAAGTGTCCTAATCGGGAGATAAGCCCTGGGGGTCCCTGGAGGGGTGGAGGTTGTGGATTGGCAGGCAAGGAGTGTGTGTGCAAAGTTTGGCATTGAGTAATATGCTGGCTGTGTACACATGTTCACAGCGGCGTCAGTTCAGGAAAGGCTAAGGTATGGCAACATGACTGGTGTCTTGCAAGACACCAATCATGTTGCCATACCTTAGCAACAGGCACGATGAAAAGTACATTTAATTATTTCCCCCCTGTAGCCAAGGTATGGATAAGCCCACAGTGTCCCTCTGAGGGTCCCCCGACCTCACTTTGAGAACCACCACGGACCACTTGATAAGCCCACAGTGTCCCTCTGAGGGTTCATGTAAAACTACTGGTCGTGGACACCACCTAGGGCCTGTGTACATATGGCTCTCTGCTGCCCCCCATTAAGAAACTATAGACGGCACAGACCGTGTACACGAAGGGCAGGAGCAAGTGGTCAAGTCCCATAGAATCTATGGGAAATGTACGAAGTCGTGTACAAAGTCACCGGTTGGTCCACGAGCCATAGTTTTTTCCATTGTAGCTCCCTACAGTGTACACGACTTTGATTATTACACCTATTATATAGTTTGAGAAAGAAAAAATAACCAAATAATGGCCCAGTGCTGGCCAGTGCCAATATAAATAACAGCCTGTTACCAATAGCCGCCTGGTCCCTTTTAAGCGCCCGGGGTCCGACCCCATTTTGCGAAATAAACGCCCGGGCTACTAATTGGTGATTTACGGTATATATATATATATATATATATATATATATATATATATAATATAAAATAACGTATAGTTGTACAATAACAAACACCTGTGTGCGCATATTCAGATGCTATAATAACAGGCTGGGAAAAAAAACCTGCAGCCCTCACCACATTGCATCATCGACTGGTTGTGGGCTTGCAGATCAGCAGAGACGTGGCTAGCAGCAAAAGTGCTTGTTTAGCTAGCCATAATGTTCACTATCATGTTATTTTTCTGCTCCTAGACATCCTGGAGGAGGTGTCTCCTGAACAGGAGAGGAGCTCCGGTCTGCTCCAGGAGGAACCAGAGCCTCCACACATGAAAGAGGAACAGGAGGAACCAGAGCCTCCACACATTAAAGAGGAACAGGAGGAACCAGAGCCTCCACACATTAAAGAGGAACAGGAGGAACCAGAGCCTCCACACATTAAAGAGGAAGACGACGGGCGACTTCAACGACCAGAGGAGCCTGGTGGATCAATGTTGACATTACTAGCAGTGAAAAGTAAAGGTGATGATGAAGACCTCTCTTCACACTGCTCTGAAGGTGAAGTTGAAGTTGAGCTTGAATCTGACACTGAAGTCACTGAAGACAGTGATGATTGGGAAGAGACCAGTGGAAGTGTCCACACTGGAGGAAAACCTTTCCACTGCAAACTTTGTGACAAGAGTTTCACTCAATCAAGATCCCTAAAGGCACATCAGCGAATCCACACTGGAGAAAAGTCTTTCCATTGCAAACTGTGTAACAAGAGTTTCAGACGTTCATATTATCTCAAGATACACCATCGTATCCACACTGGAGAAAAACCTTTCCATTGTGAACATTGCGACAAGAGTTTCAGTTGCTCATCCGCCCTGAAGAATCACCAGCGTGTCCACACTGGAGAAAAGCTTTTCCAGTGTAAACTTTGTAACCAGAGTTTCAGTCAATCAGGTTACCTGAAGATACACCAGCGTATCCACACAGGAGAAAAGCCTTTTCACTGTGAGCATTGCGACAAGAGTTTCCGTCACTCATCTAACCTGAAGACACACCAGCGAATTCACGTTGGAGAAAAATCATTCCATTGGAAACATGGCGACAAGAGTTTCAGTCAGTCAGGTAACCTGAAGACACACCAGCGTGTCCACACTAGGGCATTCACCAACTATTCGAATATCAAAATCACTATTTGACGTTGTTCACCAAAGTCGAATATTCGCTTATTTTTATTTTTTCATTGTTTTCTCTTTAAAAAATATATAGTTTATAAAGCTTGGCTAGATAGGAAGTCATAAGAATGGCCATGAAAACCAACCAATCAAAACACCGCACTGACGCACCACACCGTCAAACCCCATCTTCTGAGTAGGGTTGGTGAGTGCGTGCACTCAGCACACCGGTGCGCCACGCACTGGATTTCCGAACAACAACGCACCAAGTGCACCGAATAAACGAACGACAACATGGCACACCAGTGCGTTGAGTGCGCATTTCCGAACGCACCCCCTGTTAGAGAGATCCCTGTGATGCCAGGGGGAACAATCCCTTTTATGCCCATACATGGAGATATGGAGATCCCTGTGATGCCAGGGGAACAAATCCCTTTTATGCCCATTTATTGAGATCCCCGATGTCCACATCCCTGATGTCCGACTCCACATCACTGTGGGGCGACCTTGCCCTTTAGGGCGAGGTTGCTTGTCCCCCTGAGGCGTCTTATTACTAGTAATAAGAGATCAACTAATAACTAGAAATACTGTTCCTACGAAACAGTGTGGGCTCGCTGCTCCCTCATTGGCTAAAGGAGAATAACCTTAGTATATAAATAAGGGAGCAGCTTTCTTCGTGACAACTTGACTAATAGATTATGTCATTTTTGAGAAGAACTTGACTGATAGATTACGTCATTTTTTAGGAGAACTTGACTGATAGATTACGTCACTTTTTAAGGAGAACTTGACTGATAGATTACGTAATTTTTGAGGAGAACTTGATAGATAAATAATGAAGATAACATAGTGTTCTCGCTTTCAGCGAGTCCACAATTACCACACCAGAGTTGTGTTGTTGGTTAGTTTACATAATGTCCCAGCCAAAGAGAAATCTACACGCCATTGGTGGTTTGTGGGAGTTAGTGATGCTTTCTGTAGGTACGGTTACTGAATGATAATTACAAGTTCTTTCTACTGGTTATTTCCACAGACCACCACAGGGAGAGGTCTACGGTATCGAGAGAAACCGCCTCCAAAAGATATTCAACGTTGTCAGAGGAAAAGCAAGAGATGGATGAGGGACATGGAGTGTCTGACGCAAGGATGCAACCCGTAGTAAAGTTGTACAGGATAAGTATGTACTGTTTTTTCTACTAGAGATGCAAGGATTGCAGTTCAGGAGACGATCACTTGGGTTAAGATATACTTTATTGACCAGAATGAAGGCAGAAAGCAAGCATCACACAGCATGGCATATTGAGCACCCTACTATAGAGACAGCATAGAATCTAAGCCTATATCTAAGCGCATAGTATTGGCAGCCTACCTTAGCTCTACTATAAGACAGCATAGAATCTATAGCCTAAGTTAGCATGGTTTGGCATGGGGTTCTGCCTCGGGCCATGGCTCGCTGAACCCACGATCCTCATGTTACCATGAGCATCGAGGGCATAATTTAGTTACAGCGAGCCCTGGCCCGATACCCCCCGAGGGGGATCAAAGGCAGAACCTGAAGGTGGCGCTGGGGTGGTGGCGGGGCAGTGCTATGCAACAAGACTGAGTCCCACCATCTGACTTCCCTAAGAACTATGGGTAAGGGGGGGGGGGCAGGACCTAGTGACCCACCCCCCTCCGCGCGCGCGCTCCCTTGGGACCGCCCCCTGAACTAGCTTTGATCCTTACGAATCGTCGCACTATTTCAGGAGACGATCACTTGGGTTAAGATATACTTTATTGACCAGAATGAAGGCAGAAAGCAAGCATCACACAGCATGGCATATTGAGCACCCTACTATAGAGACAGCATAGAATCTAAGCCTATATCTAAGCGCATAGTATTGGCAGCCTACCTTAGCTCTACTATAAGACAGCATAGAATCTATAGCCTAAGTTAGCATGGTTTGGCATGGGGTTCTGCCTCGGGCCATGGCTCGCTGAACCCACGATCCTCATGTTACCATGAGCATCGAGGGCATAATTTAGTTACAGCGAGCCCTGGCCCGATACCCCCCAAAACTACAAACCCCCAAAGCACGCCAAAATCTCAGAATCCCATGCCAGTGCTAGCCAACTGCGAGGAAGGCAGCTCTGCTGTGACTCTAGCGATTAAGTTATCATTACTGCGGGGCAAACTATGAACTGCCTTTCCTGCTAACGCAAAAATATAATAATTAAGCATATTAGCATCTGGCAGAGCGAATATTACTAAGGCAAAATACTAAGCAATGATATTGGCAGCTTGCCAAAAACGCTATAAGTACTGCTAAAGCAATTTAATAATTAAGAATGTTAGCAGCTGGCAGACCGAACCAACGGTGAGGAAGGTGGTACTGCTGACTATAACGATATACTGCAATCTGACTGAAGCCATACTAAAACACCCTAGAGAAAAGCGGGAGCAGCAACATGGACGTATATATATATAGACAGCAGAACCAGAAGCAGCGATGAAACCTTTAATTCATATAACTACAGCGCCATACAGCTTCACATCCTACCTAACTAACACCCCAGCAACCACCTAGCTTTGCAAGATTGAAATATTAAAGCGTAATATTTATCGTGGCCCGCAACCTATCAGGGGCGCGTGCCCCGAGTAACGCAACAGAAGCAGCAAATAAAACACGCAACCTATCAGGGGCGCGTGCCCCGAGTAACGCAGCAGAAGCAGCAAAATGAACCCTATGGAACAACCCTGCTAATAGTGCCTGCAGCACTATTAGCATCAGCAGCAGAAGCGTTAACTGAAACGCGTCCAACTCCAGCTTGGAACCATTACGCTTCGGTCAGTCCTGTGTTGTGTGTGCTTGATAGCTTGGCGTGCAGGATCTTGAGTTAGCTGAGGGCACCAGAAGTGCTGGTGGTGTGGCTGCTCCGATCCGGAGAGAATGCAGAGTGAAGAGGGGCGGGCCGCAAATCTGGCAGCTCTCTCCGGGGGTCGTGAGACGAGGACGTCGGGCAGACAGCCCGGTGTTCAGCATGGACATGAAAGGACAGAAAGGAGAGTTAGTTCTGCGACTGACACTGGTGTACCTTCCCTGCTTAAACTGCGAGCTGCAATCTTCAGAGGCCATGTGCTAGTCGCATCTTAAGCCTGGCCTTGGTGACCGCATGTGCTTGCCGCAGAAATAACCATCTTAGCTTTAGCTGACCATAACAATGAAACCACGCCTAAGGTCGCTGACTTTTAGGATCACAGAGAAGATTTTCGCAGCCCACGGAGCGCTCTGCTGCAGAGTCTGCTGCTGCACATATGAGAATCTCCACGAGATACCCGTCTTGACCTTTAAAGGCAAGCTATGCAAGCCTAGAGAGCGGCTAAAGCCCAACATTCAGTACAAGTAAGTCGCTGCTATCCAACTATGGATGCCTATTATTAGCAAGCTTAGAGAGCGGCTGAACGCTCACAGAATCGAACAAGCAAATGCGTTGCTATTTACCTGCTAGAGTGTGGCTCCTCAGGGCATCTGGGAAAGCTGCAGCTGGCGAGAGGAATGGAGTTCCCACCGCTGGTGCTGGAACTGCAGCTTCCCATGTTCCCTTGCGACCTGGCGGTGGCGACGACGGTCGCAGCCTGACAGCGCCTCCGGAAGATGGGCCGGCACCACAGGCTTCCAGCACGACGCAGCGCTGGATCATGCTCATGGTAGCAGCAGTAATAGCATTAACTGATGCTGTAGCGGGCGGGCGGGCAGCCGGACGGGAGGGCCGACAGGCAGGTGGGAAGGCAGGCGGGCGGGAAGGCAGGCGGCGGCGGGCTGGCGGTAGGCCACTTCCGTCTGCTGAATATGGCGCGTGCAGGCGGGCAGCCGGGCAGGCAGGCGGGCGGGAGGGCGGGCAGGCATGCGGGCGGGCAGGCTGGCAGCTCATGGTAGCGGCAGAAGTAGCGGAAGCTGTAGTAGCAATGCCCTCTCCAGTGCTAACCGACTCCTGACTGGTCTCATGGAATTATGCAGTAGTGGACGAAACTATAAAGATAAACATGTTAGCAGAAAACACTCAGCCGCTGCAATGATGGCATGCTGTAGCAGCCGCTATGCAGCGGCTCCGGCAAGAAGCTGAAAGGACAAACCTGATGTTAGCAGCAACATGTAGCAGCCGTGGCCCGAAGCTATAAAGAAAAACGCGATTTAGTGGAACATGTAGCAGCTTTAGCATAAAGCTGCCATGCTATTCTGATGCCGTGGCGGGGGCATGCCGCAGCTCCGGCCTGGAGCTGTAATGATAAATCTGTTAGCAGAAAACCTCAGCAGCTGCAGCGCCATGCTGCTATGGCGACCTGCTGTAGTAGCAGCTATGCAGCAGCTCCAGCATGAGCTGAAAGGATAGAAATTATGTTAGCATTTAGACATGTAGCAGCCGCAGCAATAAGCTAAAAAGTAAAACACGATTAGTGGAACATGTAGCCGCTTTAGCATAAAGCTGCCATGATAACCTGATGACGTAGCAATGGGCCTGCAGCCACTCCGGCTTGGCGCTGAAATAACAAACAGAATGTTAGCAACCAACAAGTATTCGCTTTGGCGTGAGCTGCAGCAACAGACATGTAGCACTTTAGCCTGAGCTGAAAAGAAAGCATGGCGTTAGCAGCCTTTATCCTGGAGCTGCAATGGTGAACATGATGCAACAGTCCTGTGGCCGCTTTAATGTGATTGTAAAGATAAACAACTCGTCATTTTTCACTAGCAGTAGCCTTAGCTGTAATTATTAGCTCGAGTGCCGCAGCTACGGAAACACCGCAAGGACATACAGTGCGATACGCAGAGACCCAGAACTATAACCTTAGATTGAAACAATACGGCAGCTCGATAGAGGATAGTATCCAATGACTTCAACGCTGCCACACTCGACGCCGCCCTGATGCCAACAGACACGCGGCAGTTTCTGGCCCGAGCTGCAAACATAAACAGATGTTAGCGTTTTCACCAGAGTAGCATCGGCAACCATCATCAGCTGCTATGCCAGCAGGCAGCCGCAGCTTGGGCAAAGCTAGCATTAACCGAGACCAGGCAAGATCCTCATGAACAGCAAACGAAGCCTGTATGCTAAGCTTGTACAGTGCGCACAAGCGAAGCATAGACATTGATAATACATGCGCATCCCTGCCCTATGAACTGCGCGTGCACACAAAATAATATAATAACGAAAAAAAATCGTAACGGACCAGATGACCTGGAGGTTAAATGCTAGAGAGAGCCACATTACCCATGTGCTCAGAATGCGCAGACCGTGCGCCACCCTTCGCTTCGTGACGTTACCCTCTGCTAGCCTGTATGCTAGGTAGCTGCTGACCACAGACACACGCAACCCCCATGGAATAGGCAGCTTGAAGAGTCATTACGGAACGTTAGCAAACCTCTTTAGCTACATGAGTTCTGAGTTGCAAGCTAGCCGACCATCAACAGACAGCTCGTGGCTGGAATGAACGATGGCTCCTACCGTAGCAGAAGAGAATATTTAGCTGGAGCTACCGAGCATATAGAGAAGACTACGATTCCCTGCATGCACTAGCGAGTTCAACTGGTGACGTCAGGACAGACAGGCACGACTTGCGTTAGCGGAAGCAAAACATTGTTGCACGTAAACTGTGGCACCTATGAGCTTGCGGGTTTCCTCCTCTCAGGAGCCCACGCAGACAGACATCCTTTATAGGCTTCTCAAAGAGGCGATTACTGTATTTAATAATTCATCCCGCGAGGGCTTCTACGCCACGGTAACTGGCAGCAGCCCTACTGTGGTCCAAGAAGCGACAGAAACCATTTATTTACCAGCTAACAGCATCCTTACCGAAATAGCCGGCTAGCAATAGCCACCTAGCTCCTAGCTGACTGTACATTAAACCTGTTGTTCCGCGCTAGCTGATACGGCCCGCGCCGTTGCAAAGCACTGACATATCGACAAACCCAACAACTGAGATTACTTTAACTCATGGTAGCCCAGTATATGCCCACCAGGGCACGAAATAAGTTAGCATTTAGCCCGTAGCCACAGCCAACTTCTATGATACTGAGTTTACCTTTAGCAACTTTAGCAAGCCTGTAGCACCTTTGAAATAGCTTTAGCAACAAACAACTGAAAGTACAGAAATCAGCTAGGCACCAGCAACGATAGCAAGCAATCTGAACCTTGAAACAGCAGTTTAGAATTCAGCGATTACCAGAACAACAATCTCAAACTTCCCATACAACCTGGCCAATAACACAGCTTCTTAGTTTGGCAGCTAAGAATATGAATTGAGCGATAGTAAAATAGCAGAAACAGCCAGAAATACTCAGCCCAGTTAGGCACCCTCTCCAAGCGGTGGGCAACAGCACAGCTACCTGCAAGCAACAAGTGTGGCACTTGTGTGTGTACTGCAGCGTGGTAGCAGCAGCAGTGCTATGCAACAAGACTGAGTCCCACCATCTGACTTCCCTAAGAACTATGGGTAAGGGGGGGGGGCAGGACCTAGTGACCCACCCCCCTCCGCGCGCACGCTCCCTTGGGACCGCCCCCTGAACTAGCTTTGATCCTTACGAATCGTCGCACTATTACTCTTGGCCGATAAATATTCCAGAATTGTTCTCATTAGTCTGACTGGCTGATACTGTTGTTTTGCCGACACCGGCTTCCCAACTAATCTAAGAACTATACTTAGAAAGCACACTTTTTCATTTATTTTGAATTTTCTTCCCACCAGTCATCACCGGTACGTTTTTCTTTTTTTCTGGGCTCACAGTCCTGTAACTTCTTCAGCAATGCCATTTTGTCTATCAACGTCCACAAAGACAATAGTATATGTATAATTTACATATACCTCTTCTCCTGTGAGTATAGAAATGCTTTTTCCGCGACATCGCTGGCAATACTGAAGCATAAAATGTTAGTGACCGACCGATATACTTTTTTGTGTCCGATACGATACCGATAAGAGATTGGGGACAGTCTACCAATAACTGATATGCAGCCGATAAAGTGAATTTATGAGCTGGAATGAATATCTCATTAATTTACATTGTACAATAACCAAGTAAACAAGCCAAAAACGTCTTGTAAATGTATTTATATGGCGACTATGTAATAGGTGAGACATCTAGAAATGTGTGTGATGTTAGTGTGATCTGTGCAAGATAACACAGAAGGATTTATAACGGGCTGTCAGGTGAAAAGAATCGGCTTGGACTCCCCATGCATAGAAGGAAGCATGCGGTCAGTCCGTTGCTCTCCCCATTTGGCAGAGGGACTGTAGCATCCAGGATTACATTAGACAGGCATGAAAACTTGTAGCTTTTCGGCGAAAATCACTGTTTTTAATCTAAATTGGTCATTTGTGTGATTTGTTCAGATCCGGTGTAAACATATTTAGGGGGTGTCGTGTCGTCTTCGTTGAGCAGCAGTGAGAAGAGGAGCATTTAGCTACATGCTAACACTATCATGCCGCACTATCATGCCGTTCTATTTGCCTCTTAGACAGAATGAGGCAGAGTCGCGAGAGTCACAGTCAGACAGTTCTCAAAGCGGAGAATACAATAATCATCTGTGATTTTACAACACTGTTTCCCAAGCACTGGGTCTCGAACACATTTTTATGTGTCCCTGAATTTTTGGTTTCCTACATTTAACTTTTTAACATTGAAAAACATTTTCAAAAAACATTCCAACCCAAAAAAGCAAAACATTTCATGATTAAAAAAAAGAAAATACATATATTATTTTCTAATTTAACGAATAAATAAAATAAAAATCTAAGAAATAATAAAAAACAAATGTTTAAGAAGTACTGAAAATAGCCGATCTACAAGATCACAGCGCAGAACAAAGCAAAGTATTGTGAGCTTGTAGAGCTGCTGTTTTCACTAGTTTGGGTCCTGGACAAACATCTAATTTCTCTTTTGGGTCTTGAGCTGTTCTGTTCAGTAACCTCAGTAATATAATAATTTAACTCTGAGATTAAAACTTAGCAGTGCCCTTCTCAGGTGTGATGATATTCCTGTCCATTAACTCTTTCTGTGCGAAAACCGAATAATCTCGGTTCTTTTTTCCATTCCAATACTAATTTTTTTAATCTATTTCGCTTACCATGAGCTGCTAGTAGCGACGTGGGTGGTCCTGGCTCCTCCACCGCTTCCCAATGAGCCATTCTACTTGTCCCGATGATTTATTCCATTGAAAATGGTTTAGAAAAAAGTTTAGAGCCCCCCCAAAAAAACGCTGTTTCAGCAAGACGTATTAAGGATTACAAGAACCGACATTATTCGGTTCCTTTAGTAAAATGAATTAAATAATCGGAGGCATCAACGAAGCCCCGGTCTAATTTAGCATCCTAGCACAAGGCCGCGATTCTGTTTACACGGCACGTAATGGGAAGAAAAGGCCGCAGCACGCCGCCCACTCCAATAGAAAAACACATCTTTACAGCAGATTTTCTCCGGATTGTGTTCCGAGGCCAGCAGACAAGTTATTTTGGCGGCTGAATAACTTTAGATCGCTCTTCTAAAAAATTATATAGTCGATTGCTAACTGATAGCTAACTTCCTCCGGCTCGCTAGCATAGCACTCATTCGAGTGAAAAGCCAAGCCAGTTCAGGCTGGCGACCCGGATGTGATAGTGAATGCCTACGGGAGAATGGCTGGCACTCTAGCGGCACCTAGCGGCGCCCGGCAGCTATTGAGTTGGTTAAGATAAGTCCATGAGTATTAGGATAAACTATATCTGTAGGCTATATTATATTTTTATTGAATATTAAATGTTCTTCATTATATCTAGAACAATCTGTGGTAGGCTACAAGTCCAATTTTGCTGCATGTATTGTATATATATGAGTCAGCCACTGTTTAACTGAGTTAGGATCGTGCAAATACACCCAACCCGACACGAAAAAACCCCACTAAAGAAATGTGTCACCTTTTTCACCTCGGGACTGTTCGCATGTCTGATTAGATTATTGGCAGTGGGTGAAAAATGGGTTGCAAAATCGTGGGATAAATGTTTTGGGAAAAAAAATGAATCGCATACAAAAAGTATGCGATTCAATTGACTAGACATATATATTTGTATTTTAAATGTTTCAGTGTGAACACACCTTAAGTACTGTAGGTGTTACATCAATTTGTACATGGAACAATCGAGTGTTCACTATCATGTTATTTTTCTGCTCCTAGACATCCTGCACATGGTTGTGTGTAAAGAGGAGGTTTCTCCCGAACAGGAGAGGAGCTCCAGTCTGCTCCAGGAGGAACCAGAGCCTCCACACATTAAAGAGGAACAGGAGGAACCAGAGCCTCCACACATCAAAGAGAAAGACAAGGAGCGACTTCAAAGACCAGAGGAGCCTGGTGGATCAATGTTGACATTACTAGCAATGAAAAGTAAAGCTGGTGATAAATACCTCTCTTCGCACTGCTCTGAAGTAGAAGTTGAGCTTGAATCTGACACTGAACTGACTGAAGACAGTAATGATTTGGAGGAGAAACGTGGAGGTGTCCACAAGGGAGAAAAACATTTCCAGTGTAAACTTTGTGACAAGAGTTTCAGTCAATCAAGATCCTTGAAGACACACCAGCGAATCCACACGGGAGAAAAATCTTTCCATTGTAAACTGTGTAACAAGAGTTTCAGACGTTCATATCATCTCAAGATACACCATCGTATCCACACTGGAGAAAAACCTTTCCATTGTGAACATTGCGACAAGAGTTTCAGTCAGGAAAATAATCTGAAGATACACCAGCGTGTCCACACTGGAGAAAAACCTTTCCAGTGTAAACTGTGCAACAGGAGTTTCGGACGTTCGTATCATCTCAAGATACACCAGCTTGTCCACACAGGAGAAAAACCTTTCCACTGTGAACATGACGACAAGAGTTTCATTCAGTCATCTGTACTGAAGAGACGTCAGCGTGTCCACATGGGAGAAAAACTTTTCCATTGTAAACATTGCGATCACAGTTTCAGTCAGGCGATTAATCTGAAGATGCACCAGCGTGTCCACACTGGAGAAAAATCTTTCCGTTGTCAACTGTGTAACAAGAGATTCAGTCTGTCAAGTCATCTGAAGATACACCAGCGAATCCACACCGGAGAAAAACGTTTCCATTGTCAACACTGTGACAAGAGTTTTATTCAGTCAGGAGACTTGAACAGACACCAGCATGTCCACACTGGAGAAAAACATTTCCACTGTAAAGTGTGTAATAAGAGTTTCAGTCTGTCAAAGCATCTGAAGAGACACCAGCGAATCCACACTGGAGAAAAACCTTTCCATTGTAAACATTGTGATATGAGTTTCAACCAGTCGGGTAACCTGAAGACACACCAGCTTGTCCACACTGGGAAAAAAACCTTTCCGTTGTAAACATTGTGACAAGAGTTTCAGTCAGTTGAGTAGTCTAAAAAGTCACCAGTTTATTCACATCAAGTGAAACTACAAATCAGCTCACTTGGAGGATCATATTAAACGCCTGTATTATAGTCCAGTAAAAATAAAGCTGAGGTTGGAAAGAATTGTGTTATTTAGTTTTTCAACTGATTCTGACAGGAAATTAGGTCTACTAGCCAGGATAAAAAATCTACCATAATCTGCTCACTGCTTTAAGTAGGATGTGAGGGGTCTAACTATGGGGTTTGTCATGATGCTGAATCCATTGCAAGCATTTGTTTTGCACAAAAAACATTCATTGGCCCCAGAAAACGCCCACAAAACTGATGACTCATCACTTTTCATCACTAAACCATCATTTTCTGGGGCCATTTTTAGCCCAAGGAATGTTTTTTGTGCAAAACAAATGCTTGCCATGGAATCAGAATCATGACAAACCCCTAGTTAGACCCCTCACATCCTACTTAAAGCAGATTTTTTTCTGGGTATTTTCTTCCTGTATAGAAAGTCGATGGGAGCCCAACTTGATTTGGCCACTGTGGGTATTTGCAGTGAGCAGATTATGTTAGATTTTTTATCCTGGCTAGTAGACCTAATTTCCTGTCAGAATCAGTTGAGAAACTAAATAACACAATTTTTTCCAACCTGAGTGGATTTTTTTCCTAGAATTACTAGACTATTATGACAGGGAGGTGGATAGAAAAGCAATAATATTATGGATTTTCATACTGCTCCTGTCAACATAGGCTTCCGTTTGGACTCGTCTTTTGGAGACATTCCCCAGCTTGTTTTCTTTTTCTTCTTAATTTCCTCAACCTTCAATATCTTCAATGTATTTTCTTTAAGTGTTAACGGAGCAAACATGTATGCAGCTATGCAGCTTTAGAAGTATATACGGTACATTTGTTATTATTAATATGCCAGTGGAGAAGTATCTGTACACAGGACTGATGAAATAGGATTGTGGGTGTGTTTTTATACCTTCTTCTCAGCCCACATCTTGGCACACAATAATATGAAATCTCATGATAACTTACTCCATTTTAGGTCAGCCTGAACCAGTGCAATTCATCCATTACAATCAATCTATCTTACAGGACTATGTTCCTGTTTATGATAACATTCTGGTACAATAAGCACACTCTGAACTGTATTCCATTATTCTCTTCTCCATGACTTCATTAAATATTTCTGCTAAGAAATTGCTTCTTTATCACAGTCTGAATTAATCAGAGATATCAGCCTGTCATTGAAATATTGATTGATGTAGTTTGATAATGTATGGTTTTAACATATTAACACATTAACATGGTATATGTTCCATCCTGTAACCTGGCATGTGTTGGTAAATGTTGTATCCTGCATTTCTATGAGACATGATCAGACCTGCAGCATCAATGTGCAGTGATGAAAACTCAAAGCTGTGATAAAAACTCAAAGCTGTAATAGATGTAGTGTTGAAACTACACAAAGACACACCCACATCAAGGTGCCAATGCGGTGCCTACATCAATCAACAATCAATTATATCCAATCCAGTGCACAAATACAAATATAACCCCTGTTTGGCTCATATATGTATCACTGTAAGAAGGCAAAGTAAAAAAAAAAAAAAAAAAAAGAAAGAATAATAAAATACTTGATTGAGCAGTCCTATTTTGATTTCCCTCACAGAGTTCAAATAAACGCAGCTTATATGATTACATATGTTCTCCCATCCCTACTAGTTGTAACTTTATGTAACTTTGGATTTATTATTGAGTCACAGGCTCAGCCCAGTTTTTCACATATTTCACATTAAACCATTTCTACAGTAGCCTGGTTCCAGACCCTGAATTGCTAGCGACACACCTTGAAAAATATGTTTCAGAGATTCAGGGGTCTGGTGACGCTCTCAATGGAGAGGATTTTTAGATTGAAATTCCGAACGAGCAAATCAGCGTCGCTTAGCTCGATGACGTCGGGGCTTGTGAGCAGCATGGGTGGTAGAACTCAAGTGTGAACCAATCGCAGAAGACTGCTTCGTTGGCAACGCCCATCCCAGGAACTGCTGCAGATGGAAGCAATTTCAGACTTAATAATGGAGTGAAACGAAATGTCAATTCAGGCTGAGTGTCAGGCTATTTCTATGACACATCAAAGTCTGCACGGTATCACTGTGAAGGGGCATGGTGGTGCAATTGGTAGCACTGTCGCCTCACAGCTAGAAGGTCCTGGGTTCAATACCTGTTGGGGGGCGGGGTTCTATCCTCCGTGTCATCAGCCTAGGTGGGATTGGTGAAAGAGCCATTTTAGGCCATCTTTTAATGTTATTCTTTCACCCCATATTCACATGTTGGAGAGTTTGAATTTTAATTTATGGGACTATTGATTGATAAATGATGGTATTGACTATTGAACTTGAAATGGGACAGTCGGTATAATCTTTGGTTCTTAAAGTACATTTTAAGCTGAACACTGTCGCCTTACATCTAGAAAGTCCAGAGTTGTCCTTTAAAGTTGTACCATGTAACTTTTTTTATAAAACAAATCTTAAAATTGTCCTAACTGTTAAATCGCTAAAGTTTTAGAACACCCACTCCGTTATTTTCAGCTTCTGAAGCCTTCTCTTTATATGTTTTCTATGATCCTGGCCGTGGACCGGATTTCGCGCCAAAATGACGTAATCTGCATCATCTGTATACGTTGTGTATACGTTGCCCAATCACATCGCCGATCATGCACACATGGTACACTACCGGCCAATCACAGCGCATCTTGAAGTGGGGTCGCCATATTTGTAGTCGCCCGTGTGTCTCTTTACTCAAAAGGTAATCTCGCCTACCAGGCAGGGTGAAGTAGTCCGTTTCTCCGGAATGCCTGAACGCACAGGAACCAGGGACCCCTCTAAAGATAGCTCTCGGCGTTGTGGAGGCAGACGCGGGGGTGTGAAGGTACGAAAAACGGGCGAAAGACGCGAACGCGACCGCGGTTTGCTATAGGGCTACTGACCACTAGTTGAGCATCTTACACAGTATAGCTTTAAGTTAAACATTTGGGTACTTTTTCTAACCCTTGATATGATATGGATGTAACTTAATAAATCTATATTTGTATTCATGAGCTGCAGACATGTCTCTGCCTTGTCTTGGGGGTCAGAGGTCAACTCTATTACATCATCATTATACATTTATATTAGACCGTTTTAAGTTGCTTGATTCATTATTTAGATATTTGATATTCATTATATCAGACACTGCCCATTGTATTATGATAACATCAGAAGCGGGTGCAGCAAACTCCATTTTAATGCTGTTTCATTCATTCAAAACCCGACATTGGTTCTGGTGACAGATTGTTTTCAATTCCTTTTTTTTATATATATATTTTTCATTTCAATTCCTTTTTTTAAAATATATTTTTCATTTACAATTATTTTGATGAAAAACATAAAATAGCCAAGGTGAACGTAGAAATGTAATAATATATTATGCTATCAAGTTTTATTTTTACAAAACACGCCACGTCGGGAATCGAGGTGCAGTTTGTCCTTCTATTTGTCATTCTGTTATGAGTTAAAAAAGGACCCCAATTGAAAGAAGCACAAAGGCTTTTTTGAGGTGTTGATCCTTTTAGTTGACCTTTTACAAGTGAACTGTACTGTCACGAAACTGTACCTTTTCCTATGCAAACTTCTAATAGTCTTCAATCAATAATCAATCAATCAGTGGTGTAAAGTAACTTTAGCTGTACAGATTGTGGCAGCAGCTTTAGTCAAAGGGATAAGCTGAAGACACATGAGGATTCATACAGGGGAGAAACCCTTCAGCTGTACTGTTTGTGGTAAAAACATGAATCTATTTGGTAATCTGAAGCAGCATAATTATGTAAATTGGAAGTAGGCCTACATTTACATAAGTAGGCTACTATACTATATTACATTCTAGAACTGACAGAGCGGTGCATTCTACAGAGCGGTGCATTCTACCGATCGACGACCCAAAGCAGTCCAATTGGCTAGGACTGATCACGTGGCACACGTGCCGACGTCCTCACGTCACACCAGCGCCATACGTGCTGACGTAGAGTCAACACCAGGCTAACAGTTAGCTAAACAAATGATGTAGGCCTACTCACGTTTGCATAGTCAATAGCACTACTGTCCACATTCCAGTACATTCCATCACTTAGGCACAAGTCCCGATCACATTAACATAATCTTCATGTATGTACATCCCATTACAGCAACGTAACGTTACTCTTTTTAATTCGCGGAGTTCTTCACCGGAAGTGCGTCCGGCCGTCAAATATGTCCGACCGGAAACGTGCTGCGGCACAATAGTTCCGCCACAATAGTTCCCCCCACAATTTTTTTTTTTTTTAACTTTTTTTTTTCAATTTCTTTTTTTTTTTCAAAAAACATTTTTTTTTTCCAAAAACTTTTTTTTTCAAAAAACGTTTTTTTTAGCCATATGAGTTTTTCACGTTAACAACGAGGCGAGGGGGCGTAGATGTGAGCGGCGCCGCGAACCTCTAGTACTTGTACAATTTGGAAGTAGTTGGAGTGTTTCCAATTTCCAATACTTTGACTTCTACGGCTCTACGCCCCTATCATGGATGCAAATCTTTTACTTTTATTCCACAACAATTATTTGAACACTTGCAGCAGTGAAAACAACATGGTGACTGACTGTTGTTGATACTTTAGTTTAAACTACAAAGAAAACTAAAACGTGTTGTTTCAAAACAGTGTCGTCGTTAAGCAGCAGGAGGACGTTTGTTAGCAGCTCAACCACTGGAACACAGGCAGGTAATGAATGAACAGAACAGCCCTGAAACATGACGGTCGAATCTCACCAGCACCGTCATGTTTCCACCTCAACCTGGTTTGGAGCAGTTTAGCCAATTTGAAACGGCCGTCTAAACAAACGTTCTTGTTTCCAAAATAAAGACCTTACTGAAGGTTCACGGATGTCACAATATGGGCCGCTCAACCAGAATTATTACTCGTATCTTCCGTAAATTGTTTAAAAGCATTTTAATCCGATCTGCGGCCATGTTCTGTGATTCTTTCAACTACGCGACCCCATGGGTTGGGAAGTGTACTGCACGCTGATACTTTCAAACTTGTTTTAGGTAGATTGGATTGAAATGCTTCTAATTGAACAATACAGAAGAAACGGGTCATTCTGGTTGAGCGGCCCATATTGTGACATCCGTGAGTCTTCCACCCAGTCTTCAGTAAGCACTCTATTTTAGAAATCTGAACGTTTATTTAGACGTTTCAAATTAGCTAAACTGCTTGATTGATTGATTGAAGAATTTATTAGAAGTTTGCAATAGAAAAAAGTACAGTTTCATGACAGTACAAATCACTGGTACAAGGTCAACTAAAAGGAGATCCTAGAAAGCCGAGGCTTATTTCCACAGGAACCACACTTTAAGTATCTCATATAACATTGAAAGACAGACGGATAGAACATAGTACTTTATCTAGGATAATATCAGTTTCAAAAGCATAACATCAAAAACAAAAAAAGAGAAAAAGGGGGGGGGGGGGTGGGGGTGGCATGGGGGCTTAGACTATTTACAAGTCACGGGTAGCAGCTGTCTGAAGGTGACTTTTCATACCAATTTTGAAGGAGGCTAGGGATTTGCTCTCCTTTAGGGCTTGTGGAAGGGCGTTCCACATGTTGATGGTGTAGCAGTTGAACGAATTAGAGCCTTGTTTAGTGTTAAATCTACGTTGATGATGATTAGTGGAGCTGCCTCTGGTGTTGTGATTGTGAACATCCTTAACCTTTAAGAAGTAGTTTGTCAGGTACATGGGAATCTTGGAGGTGTAGTGTATCTTGTACACCAGGCCCATTAGCCCAATTCACGGCCCGCCCACTAAGCATCCCACTGGTGCTGAAGTCACATTTTGAAGGGGTAAATCCTACCATAGCCTATGGAGTTAGCACAGAAATCGCAAATTTAATGCAATTTCCGAATAGTAAATTATAAAATACGGCTAGCATGATCAAGAACACAAGATACTAAACGGCACAAAGCACTATAATTTACTTTACTGTTAGAAATAATGATTTGTTGGCTTTAAGTCCAGTATAGTTTCCCCTTCTAAATTGAAGTCAGCACCCGGGGAAAACTGAGAAACGGAAGTAGGTGGGCGGGCCGTGAATAAGGCTAATTGCAAGATGCTGTACTCTGTCAGCTACTTTGAGCCATCCCACGCTTTCGTGGTGATGATCGGTAAGGTGGGTCTGAGGAGGGAGACCAAGCACAACCCTAATTAGTTTGTTTTGGGCTGTTTGGAGCTTTAACTTTAAGGCAGCTGGGGCGTCGCGATACCAGACAAGGACTCCGTAATCAATGAGGGGCCCAATAAGAGCACCTCCTAGTGTCTTTCGGGATTTTATATTGATCAGCGGGGCAACCCTTTGCAAGAAGCGAATTTGTTGGTTGACTTTATTGATTACCTTGGTGGTCATTTTTTCACTGGATAGGTTAGCCTCCAGGATGCAACCCAGGTAGCAGATGTAGTTTTTTCTTTCTATCACAGTGTCACCTACTTTAATTGTGAAGTTCTCAACTAGGCTAAGTTTCTGACTAGATCCAAAGAGGATACATTCAGTTTTGCCTAGGTGAATTGATAGTCTGTTGTCATTGAGCCAGGTGCAGATCTTATTAAGTTCACAGTTTAAGCCCCGTACACATTGAGCCGATCCCGGGGCCGAGGATCCCCGATCAGATTTCGGGATGACCCCCCGGGAAAATCGTTTGGTCGGCCCCGGAATCGGTCTTGGGCTTGAACAGTACCCCGACACGATCGGATTATGTTAATTAGCTTTTTTATGACCTCGGGACTCGTCGGGAGCACTCACGATAATATCAAAAAAGCTTGATATTCTCGGGTCATCGGGTAGGAATCCTTTACAATTATTGTCGTCTGAATGAGCTCACGGGATTGCTTCAGATTGTATGAAGCCAGCTCCTCCCTTTTTTTAGGCTGCGCAGAGTGTAGGCTATTCTGTCACCTCACAATAGAACAGCCTACACTTTTATTATTATTATTAGCCTACTTACTTTTTACTTTAGCCTTCTTTCTCCCTAAAATGTTGTAATCACTTGTTCAAAAACGTTATAGCCTATAGCATTCTTTTTTTTTACTTTTTTTCTTCTGCGCAGTCATTTGGCCACAAGGCATGCAATGTAGTCATTGCGCCTCTCGTGCTGGCAGTTTGTTCATTGGTCCTCAAAGAGGACCGCCAGTCCTTGGGGAGTTCCAGGGGGTCCCCAGCTAAATGATATTGAGGAACCTAGGCCTGTCCCTATTCTATATGCTTGGATGAGGTGGTGGGACAGTAAAAAAAAAAGCGAGAGGTTAAACTTTTTTTTTTCTGCGACTGCACGCCCACAACGGCGAGGTTTGGACATTCATAATTGCTATTAGCTGATAATATATTTGGCTTGGAGTTGTCAAATCATCTTTTACGGCATCACAACGGCAAGGTTTGGTTTGGCACGGCAATGTAGGCTACTAACGTTGGCTGGTAGGTATTCCATGTCGTCTCTCCACTGAAGTAGCAGTATCCAATCCAACATGTCCCGTTCGCAAAGTGAACCCTTTCATCATTATCCATCTTTGTTCAATGGTCCAAAACAGAGCTACCATGACAACAAAGTGACACGTTCTGACAACTGACAACCTATATGAATATGATCTGATCTGTAGGCTTATTGTTTAAAATAACTGAATAGGCTATAAAGTGGAGTGCAAGTGGCTGAATCTCGATATTCCGACGGGGTGTAGCCTATTCTGTCACCTCCCAATAGAACAGCCTACACTTTTATTGTTATTATTAGCCTACTTACTTTTTACTTTAGCCTACTTTCTCCCTAAAATGTTGTAATCACTTGTTCAAAAACGTTATAGCCTATAGCGTTCTTTTTTTTCTTCTTCTGCGCAGTCATTTGGCGACAAGGCAGTGTATTCTATCATCTCACGAAAGCCTTTCCCCATATATATATATAATATATTTTTTATATATATAAAAGATGTGTGTGTGTGTGTGTGTGTGTGTGTGTGTGTGTGTGTGTGTGTGTGTGTGTGTGTGTGTGTGTGTGGAAAGGGAGAGGACGCGTCGTTCGCTTCACGCTGTTGGTTACAACAATATAGTAATGTAATGGGCAATTTCCTATTGATCAGATACACACCTGAAAGTATTCACGCTGATTAACAGTTAATTTGAGCAGTGATGGTAAAAGTAGGCCTAATCAGTGAGAATGCTTTCAGGTGAGCCTTTCTCCGCGCTCAAAAGCCAAGTAAAAAAATCGAACCTCTGTTCGAAGTGGAGCTGTGTGTGTGTGTGTGTGTGTGTGTGTGTGTGTGTGTGTGTGTGTGTGTGTGTGTGTATTGCAGTTGATGCTCAGGGCAGGCTAGACTCAACAGCACCTCTCTGGTCACCCAGGGTTACTACATACAGGCTACATACTGACCCACAGACCCACCCACCCACCCACATACCCACATACCCACATACCTACACACACGGCCACGTATAGGGTAGCTTGTGTTCCACACAGCTCCAAAAAAAGGAGATAGCGATTAAACTTGAACTCTGTCGGTCTGACTGTCCCACCGCCTCATCCAAGCCTTCAACCAACTGTCCAAAAAGGAAAATGGACATGTATGGTTCATTTAGTTCCATTACACTGTCAGGGTATTGCATATCACCTAAAACCGGATTAATTCTTCAAAATGTGGACTACATCACATCACAGATGCAGCACTCAAGGTAATTAAATGTCAGACCAAACCTCACCGTTGTGACTCCGACCAAGCCAAATATATTATTAGCCTATCTTATATAAATATAATAACGATATTATATATCCCCACGTGTGGGGAAAGGCTTTTTTGAGAGGTGATAGAATAGTAGAATAGGGTGGTTGGGCCCATTAAATATAAAAAAAAACTCTTTAAGAGGCTGCGCAAACAAAGAAAAGGGAAAAAAAAAGCAAAGGGGCAAATACACGTTATAGCCTACACAGTAGGTCTATATGTAGGCTGGTAACGTGTCCGTTGGCTTCACGCTGGTCGCAACGACTTCACTTTTAGCGTTTCTTGGTTATAGACCTATTCATTCTTTATTTTTTATTCTATTGGTCGGCAATGTGCGAGCCCATGGCACCATCCGCGACCCCACGTTGGGCCGGGACACATAGTTTGAGAACCGCTGCCACTTTCTCAATCCGTGGAGGCTGGAGCCTTGTTTCTTTATTCAATCAACTGCCAGAAAAAATAAAAGTGAGTGAAGAAAGAGAGAGAGAGAAAAACACTCTTGATTTTATCCCTCTTGAGGGGGCGGAATTTTCATCTAGTCGCGTCTCTCATGGTACCACCCCCCCGAGATCGTGGGTGGCTAGAATCGCGAGACGTCGGTCTCATTTGTAATGGTCTGAGATATTTCACTTGGCACAGCGGGATATACCGGGCCCGGTCGCAAGACAGAGGATCGCTGTCGTTTGAAATGAACACCGATAAACCCCCGGGCACGAGATCTGATCGGATCCAACATCGCCTCTCATCTGGGAGGCCCTTAAGGGCCTTTTCAACCTGCGATATGTCTCTGCCTGAGACTAGGAGAGCCGAGTCGTCCACGAACAGAAACAGATTGCAGTCACTTATTAATATGATTATGATTATTGGGGCGTGGGGGTCCCCAGTTAAAATATGATTATTTGGGGGATCGCAGCCTGATAAAGGTTGAGAACCACTGGATTAGACTACTAGAGTTTGATTGGTTGGTTGATTGATTGATTGATTGATTGAATAATGTATTAGATGTTTGCATAAGAAAATATACAGTTTCAAGACAGTACAGTTAACTGGTACAAGGTCCTCAAAAAGGATACCTCAAAAAAGCTTTTGGGCTTCTTTCAATTGGGGTCCTTTTAAACACAGATTGAGAGACAAATAGAACACAGTAATATGCAGAAAATATATATAAAAAAACACAGTCTTAAAAGGTTTTAATGTAATGAAAATAGGGAGCTATATTATGAGGAAAAAACTGGTGTGTTTTCCCTTTGGGGTAAAACACACCAATTGGGTAAAATCGCGCATTTTTAAACACATTTCCTTAACGGTTATCACTTATGTAACCAATAAACTTTTGCTCCCCCACCCCCCCCCCCCCCCGGTCGCCGCCGCCGAAGCTTCGAAGTTCGCCCGATTTTGGCGAACGAGCTTCGATTTTGAAAAATGCAATCGAAGGTCAGCCCTACTTGCTTCTCCTCTTAACGGAACACCGTCCCGGCTCCGAATGTTTTAATGGAGCGGCGGTTCTGGTCGTTCCGTCTCACTTTCACCCCTGCCTGGTGCGAGACAATAAATAACTGTTCGCCAATTGCTACTTCTCTCAATTGGAAGTAGGCTACATGACACCAGTCCAGTGCAGCACAGTAGTAGGCTAACTGGTGATAGCCTATAAAAAATATATATTTTCGACTCCTCGACTCAAACAATTGGCGTTGATTCCCGGGGCTTAAAACGATTCGTCGAATTTTAGAAGACAGCCCTACTGTTATTCTTGACACCACTGGGTTTCTAGTCATTAATTTAAAGTCGTTATGCAATTGCTTAATTTCACAGAACAGTCTATGGAGTCCAGACTGCAGGTGAAGATGAACTCTCCAGACTCCGCCAGGGACATTTCTATTAAACTAGAGGAACATGAGGACATTTCTGTTAAACATGAGGAATCTGAAGACCAACCACATCTCAGTAAGTTTCATGTGCTCTCCCTGGGTTTGTGCGTGAGTGAGTGTGTGTCGTTTGTGTGTGTGGGGCAGGCTGTTTTTGAGCGGTGGTCACACCGTCTCCCATACCATTACATGTCGATTTGGTTCCATTTGGAACCTTAATTAATGCTGTAGGGGTCCCTGTGTACATTTTATATCTGTTGTAATTTGGGGGCTGCAAACAAGCCCCCAAAACAGTATTTGAGTAAACACATTGGGTCCCTGGGCAGTAAGATTAAACTGAAAGATTAAAACTTAACTTGATAAGAATTGTCTGCTGTTTCCATATGTTAAGTGATTGACAGCTTGAAGAGGCGATCATTTACCCTGCAAATATTCAAGTGACTAGAAATATATATTTGTATGTATGTTTAAATCTTTCAATATGAACACACCTTATGTAGGTGATACATCAATTTGTACATAGGACATCGAGGATGGATTATGTTTATTTACACTTCAGGAATCCAATGTTCACTATCATCATGTTATTTTCTGCTCCCAGACATCCTGCACATGGTTGTGTGTAAAGAGGAGTTTTCTTCTGAACAGGAGAGGAGCTACAGTCTGCTCCAAGAGGAACCAGAGCCTCCACACATTAAAGAGGAACAGGAGGAACCAGAGCCTCCGCACATTAAAGAGGAACAGGAGGAACCAGAGCCTTCACACATTAAAGAGGAACAGGAGGAACCAGAGCCTCCACACGTTAAAGAGGAAGACGAGGAGCGACTTCAAAGACCAGAGGAGCCTCATGGATCAATGTTGACATTACCAGCAGTGAAAAATAAAGCTGATAATGAAGACATCTCTTCCCACTGCCCCGAAGTTAAAGTTGAGCTTGAATCTGACACTAAAGTCACTGAAGACAGTGATTGGGATTGGATTGGGAGGAGGAGAGAGGTGAAGGTGTCCACACTGGAGACAAACATTTCCATTGTAGACTGTGTAACAGGAGTTTCAGATGTTTATATCATCTCAATATACACCAGCTTGTCCACACTGGACAAAAACGTTTCCAGTGTTTCCAGTGTAAATATTGTGACAAGGGTTTCTTACAGTTTCGTTACTTGAAGAGACACCAGCATGCATGTCCACTCGGAGAAAAACCTTTCACTAGTAAACAATGCGACAAGAGTTTCTTTACGTTGGGTGGCTTGAGTAGACACCAGCATGTCCACACTGGAGGAAAACCTTTCCACTGTGAAGTTTGCGACAAGAGTTTCAGCCAGTCATCTACCCTGAAAACACACCAGCGTGTTCATACTGGAGAAAAACCTTTCCATTGTAAACATTGCAACAAGAGTTTCAGCCATTTGAGTAGTCTAAAAGGTCACCAGTTTATTCATACCAAGTGAAACGATTAAACATTCCACTACAAATCTCCTCAAATTGCAATATCCTCAATTTATTTTCTTAAAGTGTTAACAAAGTAACAATGTATGTAGCTATGTATCTTTAGAAGTATATACGTATATGCATTTGTTAATATGCCAATGGAGCACTATCTGTACACAGGACAGATGAAATAGGATTGTGGGTGTGTTTTATACCTTCTTGTGACCCTACATCTTGGCACACAGTAAAATGAAATCTCAAGATAACTTGCATCATTTTAGGTCCACCTGAACCAGTGCAATTCATCCATTACAACCAATTCATCTTACAGAACCATGATCCTTACGATAACATTCTGGTACAATAAGCAAACTCTGAACTGTATCCCATTCTCTTCTCCATGACTTAATTGAATATTTCTGCTAAGAAATTGCTTCTTTGTCACAGTCTGAATTAATCATAGGGATATCATTGAAATATTGATTGATGTAGTTTGATAATGTATGGTTTTTCTTTTAACACATTAACACATGGCATATGTTGTTGTATCCTTTAACAAATACAAGCTGCTTTTATGATTAAATATATTCTCCCATCTCTACTAATTGTGAACATCAGTTGTAACTTGGGGATTTATTTAGGGTCACAGGCTTAGCCCAGTTTTGGAACTACACATATTTTACATAATACCATTTCTACAGCTCATGACACATCAAGGTCTGCACTGCCCTATACAGTAAAGTAATCACTCTGTGAAGGGGCATGGTGGTGCAGTTGGTAGCACTGTTACCTCACAGCTAGAATGTCCTTGGTTCGATACCTGTTTGGACTCTGGGGGTGTGGTTCCCTAGCATCCTTTAAAATCGCCTTGGAAAAACCACCTACCGGCGGCAGCCGTTCGCAACTGGCAATAACAAACCTAGCCCAGCCTTACCCTCCCCTGACCCTTCTTTGTATTTACTTACTGTATATATTTTTTGCACTGTTTTTTTTTTAGTCTCAGGCTTGAGCTAAGACCCGCCTCGCGGAAACGCCTCTCTCAATAATCTTAAGTATGAAAGTGCATAGGCCTATAGGGCTCTTAGTGCAAAGCAATACTATACCTACTACCCACTGATGCATTACAATAATACACGCACAGGCATTGACACTAAGGCTTGCCCACCTGCCCCCGGCAGGTAAATAAAACGTCAGGGCAGGTGAAGTTGGCTTTCAGGTTGCCCGACAGGGCAAGTGCTCATGGAGAGGGGACACAAATGTCTATGGGGCTTCTAAGCCGTGACATCATTTTGTAGGCAGAGGAGAATCTGCCCCCAGAGCATTTTCTGTCCCTCGCCATTTCAAAAAGCAACGACTAAAAAATAACGACTAAAGTATAATTCTAACACTTTCCTTTCAACAACAAAGAGAAGAAAAATGTGTAAATAGTAAAAATAGTAAAAAGATTCACGGAAACTGGGGGCAGAAATTCTCCTCTGCCTACAAAATGATGTCATACTTAACAGCCCCATTAACACAACACGAGATATCTGTCTAAACACCTGAACGTGGCCAGTGCGCTGTGTCTTCTGGTCTTAGTCAGGTCCACTGTGTATTTTTGTTGGCTTTTTGTGGAGATTAGTAAAACTATAAATTTCTGGAATCTTCAGAGCATGGGGAATCCAAAAATCTTTGTTTGCATTTGCACAGACACCTGCAAAGCCGCCATTTTGGACGTTCAAAATGGCCGACATAAAATACATAATTTGTGCTATCTTGGCTTCTAGACAACCTAGAAACCTAATTAAACATGCCAATCCTATGTTTTCTGGGTCAAGGAATCGACTGAGTAAATGATGGGTGTAACATTTTCCGGACCCCCACCCCCTTTCTGGGGGTTATCTATTTGTGGACCTCCCAGAACAGTACGCCAGCCAGTTAATGTCTGATTGTCATAATATTAGAGTTTTGTAGGTTTTAAAACATCCTGAGTTCCTTCATTAGACTTTTAAAGCAGCCAGAATAACCGTTCTGACTTTTGGTTGGGGTCTTTCCTCACCTGGGACCCCCCAGACAGACCCCTGAGCCTATCTCAGTAATCGCTCTGCTCCTGCTCCAGAACAATGTTAAATTAGATCATAATTGAAGCATAAAAGTTGTTGTAGCTGGGCTCTGAAAACAAAAATTAGTAAGCAAAATACAAGGGGTCTTCCTCAGGGGGTCCGGGACCCCTGGGGGGTCCTCAGAGTTACTACAGGGGGCCCACCAAATATTGATGGGAAAGGATTTTCTTTTTTACATTTGAAACGTTATATTTTTATGTATCCTGGGATTATGTATCATACTTCGATGATTTATTAGTATTCTCAGTATTATTTATACCATTTTTGTGTTAGACAGTTATGGTTGACAGGTGTTACTGCAGGGATTAAGGTATTGCTACTTCTCACTTTGGGTGTGCAGACTAACGTGTCCATTTATTGCACTGCACTCACACTGACAACACACACACACACACACACACACACACACACACACACACACACACACACACACACACACCTCTTTGTTAATCGTCACCCCAAAACCCTCAACCTATCCTCTTAAAGAGCCCTTCACCATAGCATTTGCAGGGAGGAGTGCAACCTGCTTTGCAGCCAAATTTGATGGGCTCAAGTACTGCCTTTGGAGCAGGGAGGGCAAGACACCTGACTGGAACATACCCTCCACTCTCTAAATGCCATCTATTTTCTTCGATTGATCGAAGCTTGGGGCAATTTGTCAGGTATGACAAAGTAGGCATCATAATACCTTCATCAAGGGACATGATTTTGTGGAAGTGCACACACATGAAGAGGCTGATACCCTGATTCCTCATCAAGTCCTTGCCTCTGCGGCTTATGGTGCTTTGCAAGACATATGTGTTTGGTCACCCGACACCGATGTCCTCCACCAATGGAAATAGATATATTCAAGCAAATTCAAGTTATTGGATGTCACAAATGTCAAGGGTTCCTTGGCCTACACAATTTTTCTGGTGATGGCTGGGTCAATGCCTACTTGAAGCTTGATGATGATGACCAAGTCATTAACCACTTCAAGGACCTTGGGCAAGTGTTCCATTCCTCCTGAGCTTATTATCGGTGAGCTTCCATCAACATTGCAGTCATTGGAGCATTTTGCATGCCATGTTTACAGTTCAAAAGGTCCAACAACCCTGCGATTACTCAGATGGGAACTATTTCTGTCAAATAACTTTGAGGGTGAGATGCTACCTCCAACTCGTGCTGCACTGCTACCACATATCCTCCATGCCAACTACGTCACAATGCGGGATAAATCATACCTGACAAATTGCCCTGAGCTTCCACCAATCGAAGAAAATAGATGGAATTCAGTGTTCCAGTCAGGTGTCTTGCCCTCCCTGCTCCAAAGGCAGTACTTGAGCTCATCAAATATGGCAGCAAAGCAGGTTGCAAGGGACGTTGCAGCTGCTCAAATAACCTGCCTTTCACTCCATGGTGAAGACTGTGTCAACACTATTAGGTTGGACATTGAAGATGACAATGATGAAGACAATAGATCCTGCATGTCTGAAATGACTGCATTGTAGTGAATCTTTTTGGGCATAATTGACCATGGGCTCTTTAAGAGGATAGGGTGAGAGTTTTGAGGTGACAATAACAAAGAGGTGTGTGTGTGTGTGTGTGTGTGTGTGTGTGTGTGTGTGTGTGTGTGTGTGTGTGTGTGTGTGTGTGTGTGTTGTGCTGTCAGTGTGAGAGCAGTGTAATAAATGGGCACGTTGTTCTGCACTCTCAAAGTGAGAAGTTGCAATACCTTCATTACTGCATGTCAAATTCTGGGTCTGGCCCTTGCCCTTCCACTATTCTACCACACTTTGCTCGTGCCCTCCCCTCCTGTGAACCTGATTGTCAATCTGAACTCCTCCCGGCTTCACAGCTGTGAGCTGTTGCCAAATGACTACCTAGTTGTCCATAAAAGGGATTTGGTTCCCCTGGCATCACAGGGATCTCCATATATGGGCATAAAGGGGATTTGGTTCCCCTGACATCACAGTGATGTCAGAGCGGAATGTCAGAGTGTGAGAGTCAATCAACAAGCGTATCTGTCCAGATAGACAGACAGATACGGTCAAGATGTGACGGTTCTGATAGTAAACTGCAACCTACGATCGCAAACTCCGACCTATGGTCGCAATAAACCCAGGATACATAAAAACATTCAAAGTTTCAGTTTCAAATGTAAAAAAAAAAGATCCCATCAAGATTTGGTGGGCCCCCTGTAGTAACTCTGAGGACCCAGCAGGGGTCCCGGACCCTCTGTGGAAGACCCCTGGTATTTGCTACTACACATTTTTGTTTTCAGAGCCCAGCTACAACCACTTTTATGCTTCAATTATGATCTAATTTAACATTATTCTGGAGCAGTAGCAGAGCAATTACCGAGATAGGCTCAGGGGTCTGTCTAGGGGGTCCCAGGTGAGGAAAGACCCAAACCAAAAGTCAGAAAAGTTATTCTGGCTGCTTTAAAGGTCTAATAAATGATCTCAGGATGTTGTAAAACCTACAAAACAAATCTAATATTATGAAAATCTGAGATTAACTGGCTGGGGTACTGTTCTGGGAGGTCCCAAAATAGATAACCCCCAGAAAGGGGGTGGGGGTCCCGAACATTTTACATCCATCATTCATTCATTCGATTCCTTGACCCAGAAAACATAGGATTGGCATGTTTAATTAAGTTTCTAGGTTGTCTAGAAGCCAAGATAGCACAAATTATGTATTTTATGTCGGCCATTTTGAACGTCCAAAATGGCGGCTTTGCAGGTGTCTGTGCAAATGCAAACAAAGATTTTTTGATTCCCCATGCTCTGGCGATTCCAAAAATGTATAGTTTTACAAATCTCCACAAAAAGCCAACGAATAAACCTTTATTAACACAGTGAACCTGACTATCTGTGGAATGTAAAATAAGAGCACTATTTACCTATAATGTGCTGTTTTTACTGTTGCTACACCAAAAAGTTTGTTTTACCAATTATCAAGACATACGGGCAGTTGACAGTTTGCCATGGTTACTCATTGAAGTTGAATCTCCATATATGGAGATAACCTACGCATCACACTAAGTCTGACCTCACCAGCCCATATTTGGGCATGAGCAACTTATGTCTCCATATATGGAGATATGATGACATCACACAGTCCTCAGCCGATGATGTGGCGTGATGTCATACAATACACAAACGAGCCCTACAGTATAAAGGGGCAATTCTTGCCAGGAAAGAAGCATTTCTTCGACTCAGACCTTATCGCCAGGGTTGGCTTATAGCAGCTGTCGGTAGGACCATATATGGATTCTGTTAGTGTGGATCTCCTAACAGGGCATCATCTGGGATACAATCCCTTTTATGCCCATATATGGAGATCCCTAACATAATCCCTTTCATGCCCATATATGGAGATCCCTAACAGAATCCCTTTTATGCCCATATATGGAGATCCCTAACAGCATCCCTTTTATGCCCATATATGGAGATCACTAACAGCTAACAGAATCCCTTTTATGCCCATATATGGAGATCACTAACAGCTAACAGAATCCCTTTTATGCCCATGGAGATCCCTAACAGAATCCCTTTTATGCCCATATATGGAGATCCCTAACAGAATCCGTTTTATGCCCATATATGGAGATCCCTAACAGAATCCCTTTTATGCCCATATATGGAGATCCCTAACAGAATCCCTTTTATGCCCATATATGGAGATCCCTAACAGAATCCTTTGTATGCCCATATATGGAGATCCCTAACAGAATCCCTTTTATGCCCATATATGGAGATCCCTAACAGAATCCCTTTTATGCCCATATATTATGGAGAAATCCCTGCTCTGAGTATCTGACATCAGTGTGATGTCACCTGTTTATGCCCATATATGGAGATCCCTGCTCTGCGTATCTGGTTGCTATGGTAAACAGTTGGTTGCTAGGGTAAACAGTTGGTTGCTAGGGTAAAACCATGGTTGCTAAGGTGGTTGCTAACGTACACTAACAGACCAGCAACAACAGACTGTTGCCACAGCAACGTACACAAAGGTTTGTGTACACATGTGGTGTGATGTCATACTGATGCGGAGATATGAGCAGGGCAAAGGTGTGACGTGTGACCGACGGACAGACGGACGGACGGACGGACGGACGGCCGGTGGAGGTTTTCATAGTAAACTGCTCCCTGACGGTCGCAATTAAAAAATATAAAATAACAAGTGTGAAACCATAGACATATTCAATCATAGCTAAAGTATTTGGTATTTGGATTCGGAGGTATTGAGGTATGACATTTTATCGCACAGCCCCAGAAAGTAAAGAAATAAGTGTTAAATTGCGGTAATTAAAATCGTACCTATCATTTTATAATGGACGATTTACTTTTCGGGCAAGTGGGCATTACCTTCGGGCAAGTAGAACATGACCTGTACTTGCCCGATGGGCAAGTGCCTCTGAGACCTTAGTGTCAACCCCTGACGCAGCATAATATGCCCAAAGCCATATCCAAACTATAGCCTAAAAATGTAACTGATAATCAGAGTTTTTATTTTGAGCACAGTAGTGACAAATTAATAGCTTTAATTAATAGCGCAAGATGACGATAAAGGAAATCATTAAACGGATAACATTAAATGAACTTCTGAAAAGCCTACTAGGCCATAAAACCTGTCGAAAACAGTTGTGTGCATTTGTGCAAGATTAGATGAGGATAAAGGAAATCATTAAATGGAAAACATTTAATTAACTTCTGAAAAGGCTTCTAAGCCTACACTAGCCTAGCCTACTAGTAAAACTAGTGGAACCGCAATCTTGCCACACGTGAATAATTGTGGTTGTAAACAATAACACAGATCCTAATCTAGTAGTGGAAAGAAGGGGTTTTATCATCATGGCCCCAAATAACTTTTAAATATCTTGCAATTCACGGCGAGTCTCTTACGAAATCTGCAAAAGTGCCTCTCAATACATAATGCTAACCTCTACTGTGTTCTAGAATTCTCCACATTCCCGCACCGCGGTCGCCATACCTTTCTTTTTTTCACTGACTGAAAACTAAATGAAGTGTCAGCGTTAACATATCTGCTGGTCATTATGTCACATGACTGCCATACTCAAATCAAAGCTCAATCAGTTGGGAAGGCTCCTTTAAATACGGCTCGCTTTCTCTACCAATGATTGGTTTCCGAAACTTCGGAATCATTTGCTGCTTGCTGCCTCCTCCACCCCAGCCTCCACCTTTGCACAAAGAAAGAAGTGAAATCTCTGCCATATGCATTTGTGTGCCTCACATGATGCTGACATGTTAATTATGGATTTGTCCCTTTAGCAAAAACTGCTCATTTCTGGTAAAGACAAGGAACTTGCAAATACACGTTAAGACAAACCACACATCATCTGATCAGATGTTTCCTGCTAAAAAGTGAACTGAGAAAAGGACAAAAATAAAATGGTAGGCATAGACCGGGCAGCATTGCATGCAACCCGGTGAAAAAGGGAAATGAAATGTGTAGCATACATGAAACTTGATCAAGTTGCTGTCATCAGCATTTTAAAAGTTATGTGAATCATTGTTGCATAATAATGTATGCTGCAAAACACTGTTTTAATGTATCTTGCCTTTATTGTTGATATTAACAATAAAGGCCTGACACAAAGAGTGTTTTCTCCTTTGAGACTGCACTCACAAACATATTTACACATACATTAGATGTACACAGCATTGTCACTGTTGGGTGGAAACCTTGTACGTTATGTCCAAAACATATGAAAATAGATGATCTACTGTACAAGCTCACAGCGCTTCACAACACGTTGTGAGCTTGTTGATCGTCTCTTTGTCTTAGTTTTTGTTATACTGTAGCCTATGATAGGCCTAACATTCACTGCCAGGTATTCATCCTTTCATTCATTCATCCACCTCTGCCAGGGTCTTTCAGTGTTTTTACCTTATTTCACCGACCTACGGAATGTGCGATGTGTAAACACGCTGTTTGGAACATTCCGCAGTCTTTTCTTCTTTCACCCGGAAAACAAAAAAGCTTGTTTTGATGAAAACACAATTCTGACATTGGCTCAGGTGGACACAGATTTCCAAGCACAAATGTTATCTGCATAGCAGTGTACAACCATAGAGTTATAACACACCGTTAAAACAAATAAAACATCTCCGCTGTTTCAACTCTGCCCCGTCTCTCGGCGGCGTGCAGTATAGATGAAACATTCGCGAACGATTCTGCTCTCTTGAACGGCTCTTTTAAATGAACGATGGTATCCAGTCCGCAGTCGCGGGACACAGAGCACTGACAGAGTAATGAGTCAGTGTCGAGAACGGATTCATTTCAGAAACGGATCATAAACAGGTGGAGGCACAGCTCCCGCTAGAGCCAGCAGTGTGGACATGTCATGGACGCAAACACAGCGAAACACAATCATTCATCATGGATTACAACACTGGAACAATTCAGAAGCACGTTCATTAGAAAATGTAACTTGTAGCCTACACTTGTGTATGTTAATTTGACTTTAGAAGATTGTTTACTTCGTGGACGTGCGTTTGTGCTGTGGCAGGTTATTTAATATGGGATTTTGACAGCGTGCTTCCTCCTCTTAACGGAACACCGTCCCGGCTCCGAATGTTTTAACGAAGCGGCGGTTCTGAACCGTTCTGGCCGTTCCGTCTCACTTTCACCCCTACGCTGGTGCGAGACAATAAATAACTGTTCGCCAATTGCTACTTCTCATTGGAAGTACCGTATTTTCCGGACTATAAGGCGCACTTAAAAGCCTTTAATTTTCTCAAAAAACTACAGTGCGCCTTATAGTCCAGTGCGCCTTATATATGGATCATTCATTGACATTGACATTCCCTTTAGCACAGCTCCATCTGTTTGATGCATAACGCAACGGTAGCGTCTATTATGTGCGCCTTATAGTCAGGTGCGCCTTATATATGAAAACAGTTTGAAAATAGACCATTCATTGACAGTGCGCCTTATAGTCAGGTGCGCCTTATAGTCCAGAAAATACTGTACATGACACCAGTCCAGCAGTGCACCGCAGTAGGCTAACTGGTGATATAAAAAAATATATATTTTCGCCTCGACTCAAACAATTGGCGTCGATTCCCGGGGCTTAAAACAACGCGTAGATTTGTCGATTTTTAGAGGACAGGCCTAGTATATATATATATATATATATATATATATATATATATATATACAGGGCAGGGTGCACATAACTGGTGCGCAAGTGCGCATGCGTTGTTGAAATGCATGCTGCACGGCCGATCAGAGGCAGAGAGACGCTCTTGCGCACCAACAGCTGGGACCGGTGGGAGAGGAATTCACTTCCTGAAAATCCTGACACATTCACTGCTGACTGCTGCATTGCAGCCACTCGTCAAAAATGTCCAAGAAGCAATTAAGCCCTGTTAAGCAACTCTTTTGGTGTTCCACCACCTCCTCCTGAGAGACACCAGACTGAACCGCCACCTGAGCCACACAAAAAACGTGTGTTTACGTAGAAGTGGCTGCAGGATGTCGGCTGGCTCCAAACTAATGATGAACGCACCGTGATGTGGTGCAAAATATGCCGCGAACATCCCAATCTGGCGGATAAAAGCAGCGCCTTTCATATACTGTAGGGACAAAGAATTTCAGTCATCCACCTTTTGACAAGCATGAGAAAAGCAAAGAGCACGTCAAAATAGTGCAAACAATTGATAACAGGAGCACCCAGGATCGAAGTCGCCCACTTGACAGGTGGTAGGACAAAATTAATGATGAACAGCGTGCACTCTAATCATAAAGCCAAACATGTACGCCCAATGCGTTCTTTTGAAGAGGACATTCCTCTATTAATGAGGCTTGGCGTTAATGTCGGGAGTGCATATCATTCAAGAGAAGGGGGGTCCCACATCATGCAGACTATTGCACAGACCATCAGCTCAGAACTGCATGAAAAATTACAAGCAGCCGAATTTTGGGGTCTGCACTTTGATGGCTCAGAGGACATCAACAAATCAGAGCAGGAAATCGTGTACATTGTGTTGGTGTCAAGCTACGGAGACTTTAGCTCAGATTTCCTTGGATTAATTAATCTGGAGGCGGCGCGATCAGCACAGGACATAGCGGATGGACTTGTGCAACTATTCCATAAATGTGGATTAACGGACGACGAGTGCAAGACGAAATTGGTCTCTGTGTGTACCGACAGAGCAGCTGTCAACGTTGGTGTATACAAAGGCCTCATTCCTAAACTACGTCAGAAGGTGGTCATCATGGATTCCCTTGTGCACATTCTGTGTACGGCCCACACCCTGGAGAACTGCGCAAAATCAGCTGATCGCTTGGTACCATACTGTGAGTCTTTCACTCATTCCATTGTCAAGTTGCTTAGCTTTTATTTGCAGAAGGGGGGTGCAAAAAGAATGGCACAACTACAGAAACTGTGTGATTAAAATGGCATTTCCTGTGTTAAGCTAGGAAAGTTTCACAACATTAGATGGTCTGCATGGAGACAGGAGACTATTGAAAATTCAATTAACTACAAGTGATGACAGTGACCTGAAACATGTCTGCACACAGCATTTTCAATGTTTCTTAGCCAACATGCTTGACACTGGGAAAATCTTGCAGTTTCTCTTCCTCAAGTTCCAGCAAGATAAGCTGAGTATTGGAGAATGCTTGTGGTAGCTATTGGACAGTTGACACTTCTGCTTGACAGTGATGGCACATACAGGAAAGAGACTGTTGCAAATGTTGAATGCTGACAGGGACAAAATTGATGTGCTCATATGCAGAGGTCTAATTCAGGAGTTTGAAACCAGACATGAATCCCTCAAGTCATGTGATCAATTTCTAATGTTTGATCCTTCAACTTGGCCTCATGAAATGAAAGACCTCCACAGTTTTGGCAACACCACACTTTGTGGCATCCTCCAGAATTATGAGGCCAGCATGTCTGTTGACAGAGACTCCACTCTAAGAGAATGGATGCGTTTGAAGCAATCAGCAAAGCGTTTAGCAGCCTCCTCTGTGTATGACTTGGTCAACATAGTGAGGACGAGCAACCCAGAGACTTACTCCAACATTTGGAAAGTAATTCTGATGTCCCTTACACTGTCTTTGAGCAGTGTTGCATGTGAGAGAGGATTTTCACACCTCAATATAATAAAAAAGTACAGATCCCGCCTGTCAGACTCTCG
Organism: Nannobrachium achirus; assembly: GCF_963921795.1. Classification (NCBI taxonomy): domain Eukaryota; kingdom Metazoa; phylum Chordata; class Actinopteri; order Myctophiformes; family Myctophidae; genus Nannobrachium; species Nannobrachium achirus. The sequence goes on along the minus strand of NC_137822.1, from coordinate 51,814,358 downwards.
CCTCTCAGCACTGATGCACATCCACCTGTCTAAAATGACAACAGAGACCTTTAACCCAAAGCCAGCTGTTGAACATTGGATGAAAACAGCTGATCGCAGGCTTAACCAGGGGGGGAGGAGTAGGCCTACATCCTCTGCCATGGTTGAAAGACAGGATGAGGACAGCAGTGACAGCAGTCAAGAGAGCAGTGATGATGATATCCAGCTTGTGGCATAATTTATGCTACAGGCTGGATATCATCACCACTGCTGCATAAATGGTTACAGACAGTGCTGACAGAGATGTTGTTTACAGAACAGACATACAGTCACAGTGTTTTTTGGTTGTTGTTTACTGAATAAGAAAAAACTCAACGCACACTGTCTTCAAATGCAAACAAAAAAATAATAATAGGGTATCAATGTTTTGGTCGTTAGACCTTCATCAGGCAATCTTTATGTATCAGAATGAGAGAGACCTTCTTTGAAGGCTGACCTGTGGTGGACCTATCAGGACACACCACACTTATGACATCACATTTTTAAGGTAATAGGTGCTCTCAAATGGATAGAAGGGAACATACTATAAAGAAGTTCCATACATCTGTGCACAAATACCATATTATTTAACAATTAAAAAAAACATGACAATACATATAAGGGAAAAATGCCAAATATGAAGTTTAAAAAGTACAAAAGTCAAGTTAATCAGTCAACAAAAATAATAAAGGCAAAAAGGCAGGTGGGAACATCATGAAAAACTGTCCCTGTAAAAGAGAAAAGGGAAACAATTTAAAATGTAACCAGGTAACAGCTTAAAAAGAAAATAACCAGCATAAGTAGAATAATGGCTCTATAATTAAAAACTCGTCAAAATAAAACAAATCAGAGCTTGACATTTAGTAATAATTTGTTATTCAGGCCTTTTGGTGCCAAAGCGAAAATCCAATAGGCTTCACGTCTTTTAAGCAGCAGGTCATGATCACCACCTCTGCGTGGCGGATCGACCCTTTCAATGCCGCAAAATCGAAGTGTTGAGATGTCATGCTTGTGATCGTTAAAGTGTACAGCCACTGGGTAGTCTCTATCGTTTCTACGTATAGAGCTTTTATGTTAATCCTTAATTTCAGTTTTCTAGTGGTTTTGCCCATATAAGCTAAACCACACGGGCAAAGCAACATGTACAGTAGATGCACAAGTTATGACACTTTTAATCGTGAATATTTTATTTTTAATGAAAAAACAACTGCAGCATGTATGAAGGGATCTGATAAAAGGCAGATTTAACCCTACAGTATATGTGTTTTCAGTCAAATTAAACTGAGACATTTATTTCCAGCAAAACGGACAACAGTGCTATAAATACTTTCAATGCCTCTATTAATACCTTTTGCAGGGTAGTCGAACAAGACATAATGAAGAAAATAAATCAGCCTTTTCATGTAAAAAAAAACGGACAATGAAAAGACGACATTGAATTAACTGATTATTGTAATCAAACCGTCAGAATAAAGCGGGAGGATTTGTATTCAAGACAAAGACAAATGTGAAGCTTATGTCTCAATTGTCGAATACTAATGTTTATAAAAAACTAAAGTGATCCCACTTTGCTGTCTCAATAAGAGTTACGTTTATTTTTAGAAGATGCCAAAATTAAAAGCTGGATCTCAACAAGTTTTTTATATTGTCAGCATCCAGTCCACCCAGTTATGTATACCATACCTAAAATACACAAATCATCAATCGACCCCCCTGGTCGTCCTAGTATAGCCCAAACTAACTCGGTGTTGGCTCCATTGTCTGAATTTGTTGACTCCTTTATTAAACCTTATGTTCATTCTTTACCAGCATATATTCAAGACTCTACTGATTTGATGTAGAATCAGTGAGTGGATGTGTGCAAACTACAAAGTATGGTGTGGGGTGTGTGTGTAGATGCATACAGGTATTCTGGTTTCTCATTCAAAGTAGTAGACATTGTACCGTGTAAATGCATCAGCATTGTTGGTTATGGCTATTTCTGTTTGCAACTAAATTAGTTTCCACCTTTTTTCCCTATTGTCCTTATTTGCTAAAGAATATTGTATATTGCTATTTGAATGTTGCAGTTCTTATTATTGTTGCAATTTATTATTTCATACATATAGTGAAATGTTATATGTTACAGACCATCTGTAATAGTCTGGATTCTTTCCATGTCCTCTGACCCTGACCGGGACACATATCCATAGCTGTACCGCTCTAAACCACATTCTCGGAGACCCCTGTCTCCTTTACACCGTCCATGTCCAAAATACCCTCCAAAAAAAAAAACTCCCAAAAAGCCCAAAGATGCTCTGGTGAGAGCCCTTATATACGGTAGCACGGTCTCAAGGAAGCTCCCAGGACATGAGTGTGTGTACATGTGTGCACGTAACTGTAGGTGTGCGCACACGTCTGTCTGTGTGTGTGTGTGTCTGTGGCTTTTTCAACAGCCTCTGCCTGTTGCGTTCCCTCTTTAACTAAATCAAGTGATAATTTAATTTTAAGCCTATAGCCTAAAGTGAGTTGTTCACCATAATTTATGATCTATTACATTTCACTACGTTCAACAATAGAAATAGGAGCCATGCACAGTAACTTCAAGCACTTCAAAGTGTGCTATGATCGACGTAAACCAAAGAATTGTACTCTCTCTCTGCCAGTGTATTAATTTATTGTTGTTACTGTACTGAAAGTAGTACTTTCTGTACAGTAACTGAATTAAATTAATTTGATTGGGTAATATGATGGGAGGGGCGGAGTTGAGCGCTGAGTATTATCTAGTGAAACAACCCCCAACAGACGTTCAAATTTGATATAATCTGCTATAGAATCCCCCCTAACCGCGTACAGGGTACAAGTCTTCTAACAAAAAGGTGTCAGAGATTAGAACGAGGGATCCTCCGCAGCACAGACCACTTTTTAGCAGCCATCTCTGCTAAAAAGTGCTCCAGTGCTTCACCGGAGTTCCGGACCACTTTTTAGCAGCCATCTCTGCTAAAAAGTGCTCCAGTGCTTCACCGGAGCTCCGAAGGACTGAAGTCTGTGGTAGCCTGTGTGTGTGTGTGCGTGCGCGCGCGCGCGTGTGTGTGTGTGTGTGTGTGTGTGTGTGTGTGTGTGTGTGTACACACACAATAGCTCTTGAAAATAGCCGTGCGGTGCGGCGCTACCAGCTAACAACAACACATCACGTTGTGCGCGGCACCACATGACGGACGAAGTATACATTCACTAATAACTGATACGGCCCGCCTCCTTTTCAGACCGTTTGAAGAAAGACCACGTGACCTACTGTATCATAATGTTAAATTTCGGCCGGTGTCCCGCCCCCTTTAAGTAAAAGTCAAAATTGACTTGAGCAAAAGTACAAAAGTAGAAAGTACTTGTTATGCAGATAGTCCCATTTCACAAGTTTTCAAATATATAAATGTATAAAATTTGAAAATAGGAGATCTATCTATTCTCAAATAGCCACAATGTATACAGAGCTGAAGTGGTTAATATATGCTTTGTAATAAGGGTAATAATAACCAGTAAGACTCCCTAATCGGGAGATAAGCGACCGTAGGTGGCTTATCTCCACAAATAGGGCAAAAATTTGTTTTTCCAAAATCTTCCTGATCCATGTTGATGACATGAGTGTAGACATGCTGTGTAGTGATATTCGTGATTTTAGGGCAAAAACTGTAGGAGCAGTGTCCAAAAATGTGTTTTAAAAATCGGCCTGAAGGTGGCGTTGGAATAGGGCCATGTGAGAAATGAGGGGTGGGGTCTCCGCGTTGCCTTGGCGGACGAATAGGTACCGGCCCCGGCTCTCCCGGACGCTCCTAGCCCGAGTTACGGCATTTTATGTGCGCTGCAGTGGCAGGGGGTCCTCCACTGGGGGCGCCACCACTTTTGCATCCGTTCTGGAGCACCAGGAGTCGGTGGTCCCCGGGAATTCCCCGTGAGCAGCCCCGTTGGGGTGGTCATTTGGTCATTTTTTCACATTTGGTCATTTTTTACTTCTGGGGGTCCCCCAGGGACCTGGGGCCGGGGGTCCTTGGAGGTTGTAGTTTGGCAGGCAAGGAGTGTGTGTGTAAAATCTGGCATGGATCGGGTCAACGGGTGCGGAGATATAAGCAGGGAAAAAGTGTGACGTGTGAGCACATTTGGGCATTTTTTACATCTGGGGGTCCCCCAGGGACCTGGGGGTCCCTGGGGCTCCGGGGGTCCTTGGAGGTTGTAGTTTGGCAGTCAAGGAGTGTGTGTGCAAAATTTGGCATGGATGGGGGCAACGGTTGTGGAGATATGAGCAGGGCAAGAGTGTGACGGACTCACTCACTGACAGACAGACAGCCCGGGGAGGTTTTGGTAGTAAATGCGACCTACGGTCGCAATAACCAGTAAGACTCCCTAATCGGGAGATAAGCGACCGTTGGTCGCTTATCTCCACAAATATCACAACCTCCACCTCTCACGTCATACGGGCAGCCATAGTTACACCTGGAATGTTGAATCTCCATATATGGAGATAACCTACGCATCACACAAAGTCTGACCTCACCAGCCCATACTTGGGCATGGACGACTTATATCTCCATATACGGAGATGGCCATATATGGAGATACGATGCCATCACAGAGTCCACAGCTGATGATGTGGCGTGATGTCATACAATACACAAACAAACAGACTGTTGCCACAGCAACGTACACAAAGGTTTGTGTACACATGTGGTGTGATGTCATACTGATGCGGAGATATGAGCAGGGCAAAGGTGTGACGTGTGACCGACCGACCGACCGACCGACCGACCGACGGCCGGTGGAGGTTTTGATACTAAACTGCGACCTACGGCCGCAATAATAATCCACCAAGTAACTAGTAACTAAAGTGGTAAAATAATTGCAGTGGAGTAAAAGTCAAAGTATAGAAAGTTGTAAAGTAAAAAAATACCTTAAGATTATGCAGTACTTGAGTAAATGTACTTATAGTTACTTTACACCGCTGCTTTCTGCTCTCAGTACAACTTCCCTCCTTCCACTTTGTCGGTTTGAAACTGTAGCATCTAGTGATACTATGATGTACCCAAAAATAACTAGATACTTGTGTGTTTTCAATGTTTTTCAGTTAATAGCTTGAGAACAGGCCCACAAATGTCTCCTCGGCCAGAGGACAGGTTCACCTCCAACGCCCAGTAAAGATTTTAGCCATTATTTACCTCACTTGTCCTGTTGTATGTCCTGTTGTAATGCATTTGGTGTATGTATTGATTATCTCTCTAGCCTGTACTGAGAATCCAACCATAAATCACATGCATCATGAATATGTCAAGATGTAGGCGTTTAGCATATGGGTCATACTTCATGAAGTGTCATACATGTCCTAAATTCTCCTCGTAAGTTACAGTATAAAAGGGCTATGATTTGGCTTTTCGCTGGTAATGCTAACCGACTCCTGAAGACCCCTTTCCGTCCGCCTTGCTAGGATGGGAGCTAAATTCCAATGATAGGAAATCACTCATTGTGATTTCCTATCATTGAAGGCTTGTGTGCTGTTGAAGAGAAGAGAAGTGTGCTGTTGACTGAGAAGCCTGTGAACGCCTTTCATCGTTGTTCTCTTCTGATGCAATACAGTACAACCTACCGGTACGCCCACCTCAAACCCGTCGTGAACCAGTCAGCTGAGTGAGTGAGTGACAGACTGAACTGTTAAATACCATTGACAGTGGAGGTGTGATACTTGTTGCATTTCAGTCCACTATGGCAGGAGCATTTAGATGGGTTACACTTGTAGAGTTAAAACACGCTTTGGGTGACAGTCCTGTGTTGTCAAACGTCTCTTTTTGCTTTGTCATGTTGTTACTAGAGAGGGTGGCGCAGATGCACTTTGAGTGTCCATGTATTCCTGGGGGCAACCAACTGGTCTCATGTCTCTTCATCATTCTTCCTGCCATCATGGCCTTTTTGATGATGCTGATGATCCAAGACTTCAGACAGTGCAGAATTCAGCCCTCATGGAAGCGTTTGTGTTCAATTTTCCTCTCTGCTCTGGTCCCCCCCTGTGTTTGGTTGTTTTTACTGCTCCTCGACGGCCGGTACGTTGCTTGTTTCATGACAGTTTGGAGAGGTAGATATGTGACTATGGATAAGGCAGCTCCGCTGAGATGGTGTGAGCCATTTGAAGGGGATTTGGGGTGGGGGGATAATCAGAAGCTGGAGAAGGATACACATATATTCTACTCTGATTCTCAGGTGAGTTCAATATTATCCTGGCTAATACTGTTTTTTTTCAATTTTAACTTGTCAAATAGTTTGTCCTGGTCATATTTACTAGTACAGTATGAACAATACCACTGTTTAACTGTGTGTTTTGTGTCCCAGGGAAGTGCCACATTCCCTCTGATGATCGTCTGTATAGTATTCCTTGTATATATAATACATAAACTTTGGACCGACCTACTGACGGTAGGTCTAGGTACTTATTTCTATGGTTAAAACTAATTTGTGATCATGAACAATGAGGTGTATTATTATCTTTCAGTGTATTCATAACTAAACATGAAAACATTTAGTCTCCATAACGCTCCATAAAACACATCATAATCTTATTGTTGCTTTTGATAGCAACAATACATGATAGACACCCTTATTTCTACATGGAAAGAGAGGGATGTATAGAATATTTTTTTTTGTGTCTGTTATAAAGTTGTTTTTGACAGACTGAAGTCTGTAGATGACATCTGTGTTGAGATAGACTAATTGCGACTAGTTTACCATGAGAAATGTTGCAGCTTGTCTCCATCTGTGTCAGTACACATTTTTACATTCTATGGGTTGGTTCCCTTGTCACTGTGATATCACAGGTGACATCACCTATGTAAAAGTCCATAGGGTATTCCCCAGAATCCCTTTTATGCCCATAAATGAAGGTCCCTGATGTCATCGATATACAGTGAGTATATCACTGGTCAGATGGCCAAGACATGACCCATATCTGTGTGGCTGGTTCAGATAGGGATGTAAATATATTGTATGTATATGGATGCAAATTATTATTAATAAAGGATGAAATAAAATAAAATATATGGGCATTCCTAAAAACAAAATCCCTTTTATGCCCATATATGGAGATTTCTGATGTCATCAATCCTAGGCCTTAGCTGGCCCAAGAGCCTGCTTTACTACAGTACACCCTACCTTCCCCAAAAACATTAATATTAAGTCCATACCGTTGTTCCCTATTGAGCTTGGCACATTTCCTGGGGCAAGCTGCCCAGATCACACGTCACACGTGTCTTCTTATTTTTTCACTCTCAAAAAGCGCCAGTTATCATTTGACATTTTAAAACTAATTTGTGATCATGAACAATGAGATGTATTATTATCTTTCAGTGTATTCATAACTGGTGCATTTGAAACCACATTGCAGTGCATATCATGGGGTGATCACTGCTTGCCTCCTGTGATTTGTTTTATTTTTTATTTTTGTTTATGTTCTGTTTATTTTGTTGAGTGAGGTCAGCAGACAAAGTGAGGTGAGTGAGATGAAAAAACCTCGGTGAAATCTGCCAATCTCAACATGAAACAATGGTATATGTATATGTATATATATATAAAGGATAAAAATTAAATTAAAAAATCCATATACAGTATTTGCATACCCAGATGATGCCCTGTTAGGGTACCCCCTTATGCCCATATATGGAGATCCCCAGGCATCAAACCCTGGCCCTAATTTGCCAAGGCCCTGCTTGGCTTTACTAATTAACATGCGTTTTATGCCCATATATGGAAATCCCTGTCCCAATGTCATCAGGCCGGGAACACATTTTTATTACAGTACATGTACAGTATGTAGCGACATATTTGTTTTTGTAGTCTAATTTTTGAATAATATATTTTTTTCTGAAAACTTAGGTCAGGCCTAAATGGGTTAAGGACATATCTGGGAATGCCCATATTTGGTAATACCCATATATAGGCATGTTTTGACATAACATTGTTGACTATCATGCAGGGGTCTCCATATATGGGTAACTGGTCCGATATACATCACTCGACCTCGCCCTTTAGGGTGAGGTTGCATGTCGCCCTGAGGCGTCTTACTAGTATCTATCCGCCTGCCTGCCTGCCTGTCTGCCTGCCTGCCTGTCTGTCTATCTATCTTGAGTGTGTGTGTGTGTGTGTGTGTGTGTGTGCGTGCGTGCGTGCGTGCGTGCGTGCGTGCGTGCGTGCGTGCGTGCGTGCGTGCGTGCGTTAGGGGTGCAGGAAAAAATCGATTCGAATTCGAATCGTGTTTCTAACATGGCAAGATTCAGAATCGATTCTCATTTTCCAAAAATCAATCTTTTTATTAGATATCATGATTTTCATGATTTATTATTTTATGATTTTTTTTATTACGATAATTTATTAGATATTATGTTGTGTTTGTATGAGTTAAAATAATGTGTGCAAGCATGAATAAATCAGACATGTCTTGGATTTACCTTTGTGTGTTTACATTATTGCAATAAGTTGATAAAACCTTTACAATTATAAAAGCTACGTAAATGTACTCTGCCTTCATGTCAAGCATCTATGGCAAAGGGCCATACAAATATGAGTTATTAAAAAAATAATTGGTCAAGTCAAGTTTCTCAAATTGCCCCAGATCCAAGTCAAGTCTAATACTGTCAGTTTAATGCTGCTAATAAAAAAAAATGTAAACATAGATTATGTCAATAATTTAGTTAAAAGAAAACTAACAAAAAGTGTCAGGCCTTTATTATTGTCAATAATAAAGGCAAGACAGCAAACAATTATGCAACAATGATTCACAGAACTTTTAAAATGCACTTCAAGTCACGTTTCACATGCTGTAGGCCTATGTTGCACATTTCAGTTCTCTCAGTTCACTGTTTTCGGGTAACTTTCAGTCAGATGATTTGTGGGTTGTCTGGGTGTATTTGCAAGTTCCTTGTCTTTAACAAAAAAAAGTGCAGTTTTTGCTAAAGGGACAAATACTCAGTTAAAATATTGCTGACAGCACTTGATCATCTGGTCAGATGATTTGTGGTTTGTCTGAACGCGTATTTGCAAGTTCAAATAAGGAAGGGAAACCACGTGACCGCCGTAAACGGCCATGATGCTCCCTGACGCTCCCCATGGGTGCCAGAACTCGCACCGAAAGTGCAATGAAATACGTGTGAAATACATGCCGTATGATTTCAGTTACTTTTTTTTTTCTTTTCTCAGTTCACTTTTTTTCTGGAAACTTTCGGGTCAGATGATTGGTGGTTGTCTGGGTGGTTGTCTGGGTGGCCTTTTGTCCAGGCCACCCAGACAACCACAAATCATTGTTTTTTGCTAAAGGGACAGATAAATAGTTAAAATATTGCTGACAGCGGTTTCAATTCCTTCTTTCTTTGTTTCGGCAGGAGAAATTCTTCATTGTAGCCTACTTGTAGCTTATTTGGGGAATTCCACCTCAAATAACCAATCACCATTTTGGTTCTCATATAACTGTTTAAATTAATATCAGATATCTAAATATAGGGATGGGTATCGTTCACCTTTGAATCGATACGATACCTTTTTCGATACCTGGGAATCGATACGATACCCTTTTCGATACCATTTTTGATACTTTTTATGTATTATTATTATAATTATTATTTGCCTTTTTCTATGGGCTATTTTAGACACCAAAATAGGTTAAGCCAGTTATTCAGCCATTTTCATGTCAATAGGCCTAGTAGTTGTAGTAGAGTAGTTGATGTGACTACTATTACTGTTATGGCTGCTATTAATTCTATTGTTTGTCTACAATAGAATATACACATAATAATAAACATTATAGGCTATTGTCGGCTATTTTCCACAGTAACAGAGCCTACTAAAGCAGTCATTAAACTCTCAGTAGCCCAACTCTTACAGATGCGACCGGCCAGGGGTGTGTTCAAGAGTATTGAAATGAGGTATCGTTTGTTTTTACGTGAACCAATACTCGATAGTATCGATGTCATACGATTGATACCATTAAAAGTATCGCAGATGATACCCATCCCTATCTAAATATTGACTTAAGAAACGTACTGTCTGAGGTTCACACAAAAGTCAGAGTAAACCTTTAAATTACATTTTTAGGGGACTTCCGCCTCCTATAACCTCTAACCTGGCCCAGTTAGTAACCAATAATTACCACCTTGGTTGTTATATCCCCATGTGTAACGCCCAGCATTCGAACGCGGGTTTCCCGTGTATCTTAACCATCAGACCAAAGGGATATCCCTTTGTACCAGGGGAGATACTAGACTTTTGAGGCCATCAGGCTGAGTCACTCTGCTACACGTGTTCAAAAGCTCAAGACCCAGGGCTTAATTAATGCCGGAGCTTGCCGGAGCTTGCCGGAGCTTGGCTCCGCCACCTGCCTCTTGCGCTCCGGTACCTGAAAGTGCGCTCCGCCACCTGCTTCTTGCGCTCCGGTATCAAATGCATCTACAGTCTATATAATGTGGCGTGCCATGCCGTCGCATGAGGGCCTGGGTATGGGGCAGTGTAAATACTTTATTCTGAAGGTAAAACCGGAAAAGGTAGTTGTTGTTGCTGCTGGTCACTTGTCGCAGAGGCACAGCATTACGTCATCACCTCATGACCTCACCGGGGGGCTCTCTCCATTCCGACATGTCGCCACTGACTTCTTATTGTCGGAGTGGCAACACGTCCATAGAGGTTAAGGTTAAGGTTAGGGTAAGAGATAGCTGGAGTAGATCCTGATATATGAATTGAATAGAGAATTGCTTTGAATCGAGAATCGTTTTGAATCGAGAATCGTTTTTAAATCGGAAAATAATCGTTTCTGAATTCGAATCGTTTGATTTGAAAGAATCAAAAAAAAAAATTGTGAATCGTGACCCCAAGAATCTATTCTGAATCGAATCGTGGAAGATTCGCAGCCCTAGCGTGCGTGCGTGCGTGCGTGCGTGTGCGTGCGTAAGTGTGGGTGTGTATGTGTGCGTGTGTGCGTCGTTGATATCTTCACAGTTTGTTTCATTTTATTTGTACAGGACGAGATAAACATTCCCCTGGATGTCTATGAATTAATCTTGCGCAAGAGAGGTATATTCTTCTATTTTCATTTTGTATTTTTCTTTCTTTATTTATTTATTGTTTAGAATTGCCTGGATTATTGCATGGGTGAAATAGGCTCTCTCATTTTCACGGGTAGTACTTTAACAAACTCCTCCTACTACTAGGGGGTTAATCGGATCAAGTTCAAATTCGCTCGGCATACACAAGACACCTTAACGAAACGGCGTGACCATGGCAAAGCGTCAAACATCCTTCGCCAAACGGGGAGTGCCCCCTCTTCCGATGGTCATTACTTGATTGCTCCTTTTTTTGTCGTACAAACAATTGTGGGTGATGTCATTTGACTTTTTTTCCTTGGTGTAACTTAGCCCTGCCCCCTCTTCTGATTGGTCGACACTTTTTTGGCTGTAACTCATCAACGGTTTGTCGTACAAACTTGTGGATGGTGTCATTGGACTTGGTAAAGAGTCCTTGTCCTTCACTGATGTAACTTAGCCCCACCCCCTCTTCTGATTGGTCGATAGTTGATAGTTCCTATTTTCTCCTATAACTCATCAATGGTTTGTCGTTCAGACTTTTGGATAGTGTAATTTGACTTGGTCCAGAGTCCTTGTCCTTCATTGATGTAACTTAGCCCCGCCCCCACTTCTGATTGGTCGATGTTCAATAGTTCTTATAACTTTTCAACGGTTTGACGCTCAGACTTGTGGTGGTGTCATTGGACTTGGTTCCGAGTCCTTGTCCTTCATTGGTGTAACTTAGCCCCTTCCCCTATTCTGACTGGCTGCTGCCCCTTGTGATGTGGGTAGAACTGCAAGGGCCCGGTCACAGAAAAGCCTCTTGGCACCATGACCAAAACCAAACAGAAAGTCAGCCATTTAAAATGTTATGTGGCGGTTTTGTGCATTTTCTGCAATTTTAACGGGTCATACTTTAACAAACTCCTCCTGACCTAGAGGGATAATCGGATCAACCTCAAACTCACTCAGCATACACAAGACACCTTAATGATGAAAGGTTATCAAAAGTCTGAGTTTTCGTGAAATGACGTGACCATAGAGCGTCAAACTTCCTTCGCCAAACAGGAAGTGCCCCCTCTTCTGATTGGTCGATATACCTGATTGTTCTGTTTTTGGCTATATAGTTCAGAGACATGGCCGGATCTATAGGCATAGGCAAGGGGTGGCAATGCCCCCCTAAATGCCCTGTCTGCCCCACCAACATGATGGCATGCAAAAATCTAAAATTTCAAAAATATTAAACTATTTGAAATGTTGTGCTACAACTAGGTAGATGGATAGATAAACTGATAAGATATTAGAAAGAGATAGATAGATAGGTTTAAGACCTGTTGTTTGTATTGCGTGTTATAGGTGTAAGTGTGCCAAAATGCTTAGTTTTCTTTGCATTTCGGGTGTTTTTTTTTTTGGGGGGGGGGGGGGGGGGGGGGCTGGAGGTGACTCCCCTATCATTTCTTCCTGCCCCACCTAGTGCTAAAGGCTAGATCCGGCCCTGTTCAGAGAGCAGAAGGAATAGACCTGGAAGTCCTCGGGCCCCAACCTCAACCAGATGGTGCAAACACCAGGGAAAACACATCTGCATCTGAACAGGAGGTGGGTTATTTAATAATAACTTTAATATAAAACTTTATTTAACCCATTGTTTCCCAAGCAGTGGGTTGGGACCCATTTGTGGGTCACGGACCAATTTTTATAGGTCACGACTCGAGTAAAAATCCTACAAAATAATTTTGTATTATTATTTTAAAAATGTTTGTATACATTTTAAAACAAACAAACATACAAATCTAAGAAATGCCATTGTGTGTGTGTGTGTGTGTGTGTGTGTGTGTGTGTGTGTGTGTGTGTGTGTGTGTGTGTGTGTGTGTCTATATACATACATACACACATACACACATACATACATACATACATACATACATACATATATATACATACATATATATATATATATATATATATATATATATATATATATATATATATATTAGGGCTGGGATGCGATTAAAACTTTTAATCTAATTAATTACAGTCTCTGTGATTAATTAATCGCAATTAATCACATTTTAATCGCACATCGATATTTGACCTGAGAAGCATTTTTTTTTCAAGTAAAACACATTTTGTTGTACGAGGGAATCAACAATTGAGTTTTTTAAATCTAAATTTCGCATCCACTGGGCCAAGCAAAGCGCTCTGATCGGCTACTTCTGCCTCTGCGTTTGTGGTCTCTTCTTGGTTGGTGCATCGCTATGATCGGTATGTCCGAAACTGAAGGTTCTGTGGTGCAAAAACTAAGTGCGATTTAAATGTGTAAATTTTTTTAATCGCGTTAATTTTCTGTAATGAATTAATCGCAATTAATCAGTTAAAGTCCCAGCCTTAATATATACGTGTGTGTGTGTGTGTGTAGAGAGAGAGAGAGAGAGAGAGAGAGAGAGAGAGAGAGAGAGAGAGAGAGAGAGAGAGAGAGAGATATAGAGATGGATATTCATTTTATTTGTACAGGAGGAGATAAACATTCACCTGGACGTCTATGAATTAATCTTGCGCAAGAAGAAAGGTACAGTATGTTCTTCAATTTAAATGTATTTATTTGTTTTGAGCTTATATATTTTGTATTTGGTTTATTTGGAGCATTACCTGGATTGTTGCATGGTTGAAATAAGCTCTCTCTGTCCTTCCCCTCCGCCAGGGACGTGCTGGGCCCCTGATTCAGCCCGGGAAAAAGAGTTTTAGAGGCCCTCATTGCGCACTATAGAGAGAGATCTCTCTCTATAGCGCTGCTGCTACTCAAAGATTTGCCATTTCAGATCATGACAAGTGACAAGCCAGTGGGCCAATTACTGTACATGAGTTATATTTCGTCGTTGTCGGGTGGAAACCTTGTATGTCCAAAACCGTTTGTTTTGTATTCATCATTTTAAAAATGATTTAAACTAGTGAAAACAGCCGATCTACAAGCACACAACGCCTCGCACCGCGAGGCGTTGTGTGCTTGCAGATCTGCAGTTTTCACAACTTTTGTGCAACTGCCTTATATGATGAAGCAGGGCTTTGCTTTGCAAAAAAATGTATACATTTGAAACTTGGAGATACAAGTTTTCTGCCCGACAGTGACGATTTACTTTGTTGGCCGCCCAGCCCCCAAAATGGAACAAAGGCAGACATTTTATTTTTAATTTTTTCCTAATGGCCGGTCTGGACCAGCCGGGAATGAACCGGCCGTTCGGGAGTTGTCCCGCTTTTCCCAATGGCCAGCCTGTCCATGCCCTCCGCCTCTCTCTCTCTCTCTCTCTCTCTCTCTCTCTCTCTCTCTCTCTCTCTCTCTCTCTGTAAATGGGACTATACGGCAATGGAAACACCCTCAGCTTCCTACTGTTTTCCTTTTACGTTAATGGCAAAGCTAAGAGTTGGGTCCCTAAACATAAATGGAAGGGAGGGATAGACAGAGAAGGGCTCTAGTAGCAGAGGTTGTGAATGAAACAAGAAATAATTTTCATAACAGCTTGAGCCTTGTGTACTAGCCTTGTGTCAGCCTTGTAGCTACCCAGAAAACTGGAGAAAATTGGAGATCTCTGATGTCATCAATACACGTCCTTGTCCCTTTTTTGATCACCTAAAAATGTATTCACACACCGTACAACAACCAAAATACAAAAAAACACATTCCACTAGTTTCCCCTAGGCACGCAACGCCCCGAAATAAAATGAAATCTTCTGTGATTACTCTAACCCTAACCCATGTCTGCATCACATTCTTCCACCGTCTGTGTAACGTGTTTCTCGGCTGCACACAAACGCTTTTTGTCAATGAAACGCTGGTAACATGTTTTTGTTTGTTTCTCGCTTAAACTACCAATAGATCTTAAAAGTTTAAGTTGTGCCACTGATTTGGGAACAAAACTGAACGATAAATACTTCACCCACAAAATGATTTCTGTCCCCTATCAATTACTCACTAGGGACCCCTGGTGGAGATGTGGCAGAAGGCCAGCTCCCTGGCGAGGTGGGTGATGTGGACTCTGTCTCTGTCTGTCTCTCTCTGTCTGTCTCTCTCTCTCTCTCTCTCTCTCTCTCTCTCTCTCTCTCTCTCTCTCTCTCTCTCTCTCTCTCTCTCTCTCTCTCTCTCTCTAGATATATACATACATTTATGGAATGATATCGTCAATGTTTGTTTCAATTTTTAGAGCGACATGAAGGAAAAGATAAAGAAAATGAACACTAAACCGGACGACTATGAATTAATCTTGCGCAAGAAGAAAGGTGTGTTTTTCTATTTTATTTTATTTTATATTTAGGCATTAAGTAGACGCTTTTTCATCGAGAGCGATTTACAATAAGCAAGGTAATACATCAATCAATACATCAATTGCATATAAGTAGTAATCTAAGAAAGAACATACAGTAGGTAGACCTCTCGCAGGATCTTTTACTCGCTGCTCTGTCTCTCTTCAATGTCTTAAAAAAAGCATTTGTATCTATCAATTTCTCACTAGGGACCCCTAGTGTCACAAATGGCAGCGCTACGGTTGAGGCAAATGAAGTAAATATTCCTTTACTTCCATTGGACAGCTCTACTGCATATATATATATATATATATATATATATATATATATATGTGTGTGTTTGTGTGTGTGTGTGTGTGTGTGTGTGTGTGTGTGTGTGTGTGTGTGTGTGTGTGTGTGTGTGTGTGTGTGTGTGTGTGTGTGTGTGTGCATGCATGCATGTATGTATGTATGTATGTATGTATGTATGCATTTATGTAGTATGTATGGACTGATGTCTTCAAAGTTTGTTTCATTTTATTTGTACAGGGGGAGATAAACATTCACCTGGACACCTATGAATTATTCTTGTGCAAGAAGAGAAGTATGTTCTTCTATTTTATTGTATGTATTTGTTTTGGTGTTATTTGGCTTATTTTGAGAATTGGGCTTGCAAAGCTGGTGTCATACTGGGATGCCCCTCCCCCGGCAGCCATTTTGAGAGGGTCGGGGGATATATACTGGCTATAGTAGCAGGTCTTGACGTTAACTTTTTGAGGCACAGTGTCATCTGGACAGTCTTTTTTTATTCTTTTTTTTTAAATTGGCCCCCTCCTCTCCACAGTCCATAGTCTGCATACAGCACAAAGCTGCGAGGAGCATCACAGAAAAAGTGAAACCAAAAGCCACAGCTATAGTAGCAGGGATTGACATTAACTTTTTGAGGCAGAGTGTCCTCTGGACAAGTACATTTCCCTTTCACTTGTCCAGGCACAAAAGTCACTTTGATAATTTGCAATTTCACAGTATTTTGTATTTTATTTCTTTGGACAAATAAATAAGACCCCCTTGGCCCCCTCCACAGTCCATAGTCTATACAGCACAAAGCTGCAAGGAGCGCTGCGTCACAGAAAAAGTGAAACCAAAAGCCACAAGTACATTTAAAAATGTTCCTTATAGCTAGTACGCTGCATGCATGCATTGAGGCTCAACTTTATTTTTTATTTGATTTTTGTTGCGCTGCAGAAAGGCTCATAGACATTAGGCTTGGCCTGTTGTCCGGGACAACTATAAATCCTTATGAACAAGTTAATTAAACATGTACTTGACCCTGGGTGAAAAATGGGTTACAAAATCGTGGGATAAAGATTTAAGAGTAATTAAATATACTTGTGGCTTTTGGTTTCACTTTTTCTGTGATGCTCCTAGCAGGACTGTGGAGTGGAGGGGGCCAAGGAGGTCTTATTTATTTGTCCCAAAAAAAAGGGGGGAAAAAGTGACTGAAATGGCAAATTGACCAGTTACTTTTGTGCCTGGACAAGTGAATGGGAAATGTACTTGTCCAGATGACACTGTGCCTCAAAAAGTTAATGTCAAGCCCTGCTACTATAGCTAGTATATATCCCCCGACCCTCTCAAAATGGCTGCCGGGGGAGGGGCATCCCAGTATGACACCAGCTTTGCAAGCCCAATTGCCTGGATTATTGCATGGGTGAAATAGGCTCTCTCTGTCCGTCCCCTCCCTCCTGGGATGTTTTTTTTTGTTAAAAGGTTTGAAGCACTATTTTTGGGACAGTTCTGAAATAGGACCTTCTGTCCAGCCTCCCGCAAAAAGGCACAATGTCTCGCGATTCAAATACATTGGGGGGGGTAAATAAAATAGTAATAACAACAACAACAACAACAAAACAATAATAAGGGTAATTATAATAATAAAGGGTAAGGGTAATAATAAGGGTTATAATAATCAAACATTACACAGAAGCAGCTTCTTTAAAGGGGCACTCCACCACTTTTCAACCTACTGTATGTTCATATAATTGGTCCTCACTCAAAAATATATATATATATATATTTTTTCTCAGAGGAGGGCTGTGGGCAGGTCAGAAACCCATCGTCTTGTGACATCATCGATTGCCAATCCAGCTTATAGAAACTGCAGGCTTTCTATTCCTGAAAAGTTGCAATTTTAAAGTGGAAGCCATTGTTCTTGCGATAATACAAATCTAAATATTTTTTTCAAAAATATTGATTACATTTTTTTGGGGAAAACGATGATGTCACAAGACGATGGATTCTGAACTTCCCACAGCTCTCCTAGGAGACTTGGACTGAGTAGATTTTTTTTTTTTTATATTTTATCATGAACATTAGTGAGGACCTATTATATGAAGACAGGTTGAAAAGTGGTGAACTACTCCTTTAAATATCTAATCATCAGAAAACATTTTGAAAGGGATTTCCTGTATATTTCAACCACAACAAATCCTCTCTCAAACAGTCATGTATCTCATCAAAATGCGTTCTACAGAGCAACGTAGATGCAACGGGACGGGGACTGGCTGACAACAGGCTACTTTAGCCAGCATGAGTGTATGGCTGACCGTAAGAGGGGCCGGTCCTGTCTCGAACGTCATGGCGATATTTTAAAATAGGCTCTGTCATGGTGAATTGATCACACATATGACGTTTAAACATCTAAATACTATCCAAAAAAGAAGTGAATTCCATGCCACAAAAAATAAGTTTAATAGTGTTTAAGTTGTTTAAGTTGTTTAAGAATGTTTCCAATACAGCAGTGAAAGTATGAATGAGAGCAAAGGTCTGTAGATCAGCACTTGCATGCAGATAATAATTTGTGGGGACCAATGCAGGAGGGACCAATGCAGGATGCCTTTGGAGTTTGTTTTGTGTTTATATATTTTCCACAAAATGACATCTTTTCCCTATCAATTACTCACTAGGGACCCCTGGACTCCCTGGCGAGGTGGCACTGATGGATTATGTGGCACAAGTGCTCCCCCCTAGGCCCACACCACCAGATGGCAGCACTATCCTTGAAGTAAATATTCCTTTACTTCCATTCAGCGGGAAGTAGCCTACTACATCATCCACCAGATCTCATCTTCTCCATCCATCTCTGCCAATGCCTTTTGCACCAGAATATTTCACAAACGATGTCTCCATTATTTGCATCGGCTACAACACTGTCCTCCCTTTGGCTGTGTGGAAGTGGTGTGCTCCCACTTGGAGCTGGTCTGTGCTCCCATTATGTTAACCTGTGCAATTTGGAAACGGGTGATAGAATATTGTGTCCAACCGAAGCTTGTCTACTCAGACAACGTGCTTGTCAATGCACAAGGCATTGACAAGCACGGTGTGAGAATATAGTAATGTATATTATAGGGGTGTAACGATACATTTTAACAGTAACATGATACGCATCACGATACATGGTTGACGATACGATACATGGATGATATTTGTTCATTCATATAGCCTACATAAATATATTCGATACGATACAATACAATTCAATGATTTAAAATTGATACAGTAACTATTTAGCAAAAGATATATCTGTGTGAAACGTGTGGAGAGTACAGGTACTTTAAGGGAAAAATGTTTTATTATGCATATAAATAAGTAAACACACTGATTCTCTGGCAAATACATGGATATTGCATCTGAAAATATATGGACAAACCCACACCTTTACATGAACACAGAGATTACACACATTTATCGATACACGAAATGTAGCGAGATGTAATGGAAAAGTTATTATACCCCTCTTACATATCAATATAGTAGAAATAAAAATTGATTCTTCAATGCAGTTACTATCGCTACACCTCTAGAATATACACTCGACTAGCGTAGTGTCTCACTGGGGTCTCATAAGATTCAGGCCTCTCACTGGGGTCTCATGAGATTCAGTACTCGACCTCTCATTGCCGGCACACCTTCCTTGTTGTCAAGTGATGATGAAACTCACAGCGATGGGGCGTGGTTTGTGAAATGTTCTGGTGTTGAAGACACACTATTATCAGGGATCATCAATATGTCCATACATGGAGTCCGTGGCAAATCATTGATTTATTTTTTTACACACCATTATAATGTTCTTGTTTTGATCATGAGACCCTGTTACCGAATGACTCCAGGTTTTCTTCAGAATATGTTTGACACTGATTTACTACAACACTATGGTACGTTAGGAGTGCACTAGTGGTTATCAAAGTGTTTTATTTGCAACGATCTCTTTAACTCCGAAAGTGTACAAATGGAACCAAATGGACCCATTTGAACACTCTCAGAGTTACAGACCTGTTATGGTCATTCAGGGCTAGCTCTTCATTTGTTTCTGGTAATATTATTGTCCACTCATTGTGTATGTCCGTGGTGAAAAGATAATAATTTTGACAAAAGTGTCTACCTCAAGCCAGCGATGGCGATGACCACTGGCTATTATGGATCCCACCGCAGTTCTAGGTTAACCCAGCCGTGATTGGCCAGAATTGGTCGCTGTGATTGACTGTTCTCATTTTTGCAACTATGTCTTCACAACCTAAGTAAAACTATGCGTGCCAGGGAGCCAATTCAGTTCAATTCTAAGGAGATTTATTGGCTTTAAAGCCGCATTTCCATAGGCATGGCCCCACTCCACTCCACCCCACGTCCCCACCCCACACACTTGTGCCAGGTTTTCCACTACAAGGAACTGGGTAGAGTGGTGTGAAAGTGGTACAAAACAGGGTATTAAAAGTACATATAACCAACATAAACAGCGGACATATCTATCATCACAAGTCGCAATAAACAACGGCCGTCCGTTAATTTTATATAGATCTTTATATGGCTCTTCTCAGTAAGATTTCTCTCGCGTTTGTGTTTGTTCTGGCAGTCTACTGATATACAGTAACCAAATGGACCCAGTGCTATGGACAGAGTGCTATAGGGGGCAAGTTTTCAGTGATTATTTTTGTCTAGTTTGTGGACTCAAGTTTAATGTCTTTATTGTGTTTTTGCTCAGTAACAGGACAGCTAAAGTACCTGCTATACTCAGCTAGCCTCTACATTCTAGCTTGCTTCTTTGTGTAGTTTGGCCAATAAAGTTATTATTTGACCATGTTCACCCCAACGTTAGTTGTCGTTATAGTTGTAAAGACACGATGAAGACCTGTGTGAGTGTATGGAATCTAAAACATTGTCCACCACATCTCTAAAAGTAATTAGCGTTAGTTAGCGTCTCCGTATGCAACACATTCTCACCCCTAACTCGTCATTATCTGCAGGTTGGTCAGTAGCCCTAAACGTCTGACTTTGCAGACCATAGACTGTGGTTGCAGACCCAAAACGCCAGATATTGCAGATATCTGGTCCTTTCCTCCTCCAATCAGGACGCATGCGCAAAGGAACGAGACGAGACCAAATTACTCTCGTAATCAAACATAATATATAAAAAGTGTTTTGTCTCAGATCCAATTTAAAAATGTAACTTCTGTTAAATGTTGGTCACAGTTAAGACAAATGTGAAGGGATAACTCGGCAAAAAGCATTTATTTATCCAAGGCAATGGATTACCCAGCATGCACCGCGCATATGCTGGCCAATCGAGTGGCTGTTGATTTTATAACATGTCCTACAATTGTGTTTGATAAAACCCTCATCTCTTGTCTGTGTGTAAAAATAACACGATTTTATACTTTTAAATTTTGTGCAATAAAAGAGCCAACGTTATGTTTTGAGTGGATAAAGTAAGCAAAATGACAATATTTTATTTCTATTTTGAAGACTGACGTCACAGGAAGTTACGTTATGTAAAAAAAAAAAAAAACAATAACAACAACAATCCAGACATTAGGTGGAAAAGCTATCGTTTTAGATGGTTTCGGCATTGTAAAGCACTTTGATTACATGTCAAACAAGACGTTTTTAGTTTGTTATGTATTTCCATGATCTTTGACTTCTTTCTGTGATGTTATTACGCAGATATTTGCCATAATGCAGAGCTGACAAGTCTGTTGGTTGCTTTGCTGGTTGCTATGCTGGTTGCTATGAACGCTTTCTACCACTGATATCATTTTACTAACATCGCATCACCAGACGTCTGGTGTTATGACTTTTCTCACTTTACCCTCCCTACCATCCATCCTCTATATCTACTGCATAGTACTGTGTTCTATCGGTCTGTCATTTCCTATGGAAATAAGTCAAGTGCTTTTCTATGATGTCCTTTTAGTTGACCTTGTACCAGTGAACACAGTACTGCCTGCACCTTTTGCTATGCAAACTTCTAATAAAGTCTTCAATCCATTAGCACATGAAGTTTATTTTTTATTTGACTTATTCCACTTCATTGAAGTTTATGTTCGTATAGAAATTGATTAACACTGATTGTCACTTTAGTGTGCAGTGCCAGTCTAAGTAATACAGAGATTGAGAACAATATGTTGTTGCATGCAACACTGGCTTTGACTTACACGTTTTATAGAAAATGCACTTTACAATGGGATCATATCGATGTATAAATGGAATGGTAAAGCAGATTAAGAGTGTGTGTATCTATTCATGATACATACATATACTGTATAACCTATATAGAGAAAGAGATAGATATATTTGTTTGTTCTTAATCTGCTCGTTACTTTTTATACATGCATGCAATATTGGTCACTGTATTACTTCACTCCAACGCCCCCTAGTGGCGGAAAAAATTACCTCTGGGAACTCGGATTGCTCCAACAGTGACTCCAAGTTGACAGGGACAACCTGTCAACTTGGGCAGTAATATATTGTACTTTATATCCCCAGGGTCCAGTAACAAATTGTCTACAATTGCCTAAAGGTTAATAAGTAACTATATTACTGTTGATGTTATTTATTTTTGACTAAAGAGCCCCCTTCCAACTGTGTTAGGTGCTCTAGTTGGTTATCAAATGCTTAAAGACAACCGATCCACAAGCCATCAACATGATGCAATGCAGTGTTAGCTTGTACACCTGTCCTTTCAGTATGTGGCATGCCATGTACACAATACAGATCAATCAGAAATGTATTTTGTAAAGGTAAATATTCTTGAAACTTTTATATCCTAGATAGATTGCACATTCAGTTAATTATTCCAAACCTTTAAAATGTTGAATCTTTATGGCATGCAGCTTATGAATATCAAAAGTCCATATTTCACTAAATTACATTTCACTACAATAGTACACGAGACCACTCAAAACAAGGATTTATTAGAGAAATGACAACCTTCTGAAGTCAGAGTAGCTTGAAGTCCAGTGGGAAGTCTTTTATGATTTGGGGTGCTATGACATCTGCAATACGTTTACAAAATATTCTAATATTTTGAGATTGATCTGTATATCATTTGAGTGTCCTCGAGGTCTGCTACACAACCTGCTTCCACTAGTCTGTTGCTCATTGCCACACTAGGATGAGTTCTTCATCTGGAAATGTGTCTTGGTCCTCTTGAAGGGCAGGTGGTCTCCACAGAGCACATACGATTAAGAATTACCTGTTGGTTCGCTCTGTGACAATGTCCAACAAAGCTGTCTTCTTTGTGCTACAACTGAGATCGAAGCCTCCATAAATATAATCTTTTTTACATATGGGAAGTTATTATTACTCTTGATACCAAGTAAAGTTGTTACTTTTATATGCCCAAGACTGGTGACAACACTCTGAGGCAACCAATAGTCTGATGCTTCGGTTCTGGTGACCACCATGTATATAAAGCTGCTTGTAAGAAAAACAAAATAGACTATATACGAAGGAAACAATTATACATTGAATGAATGACGAGTCAATTTAAAAAAGGCAAAAAGTAATAAAACATTTATTTAAACCAACCAACCAAACAAACAACCAAACAAAATTCAAAATTTGTCTGCCGGCTCCCAGGTGTCTTCCCATTCTCTTCCGCTGTAAAACAATCATGAATGCACAACTGTTAATATCATTTCATATATCACAAGATTTTAATTTAATGGGGCATTATAAAATCAAATAACTTTGGGTCTGTTTAACTGTTTAGCAAAAGCCTGAATCTTACCAGGAAGTGCACGGAAGCCACACAACCTTCACACGTTCTCCATTCTACAGAGAGACAAAAATAAGTGTTGCCATTTCAGCAAAGAGGCTGCAAAACAGCCAAAGAGCATACACATCCAAGGCCAATATAGGCTGGGTGCTGGACTAAAGAATAATGTACAAATGGAAAAATAAGAGTCTGTACACCATGAGTTATGCTCCCAGAGAGTAAGTTTACTTGTGCCAACATGCCAAGCCATTTCAGCAGCTACTGGTAAATCAAACACTATTCCACACAGTCAAATTCAACAGCTTACCTCTGTAATCTTTTTGTCTGTAATTCTATCCCACTCATAGAATTCAGCGTTTCTGCAGTTTCTGCAGCCTAAAGATGCAAAAAGAGAAAATGGTTAGACACTAAGACAATGGTTTGATATCCTCCAGGTGAATCCGTGAGCCCTGCTTTCCATATTACAGGTATACACAGTATTCTTGTATTAATGTTTTTACATTTATCAAATGAAACAAGATACAGCAAGTGAGTGAGCAATCCTATTTTTCATGAATCAAACAAAGGGATTTTGGAAAGCTTTATCTGAGCCATGAAATGTTTTGTCATTTATTTTTATTTTATGTGTCCTATGTATACATGCACACCGAAAAATAATTCACCTCATTCTGAGCTGAAGAGCAAGGTGATGTGTTTCTGTTTCCAGATAAACTAACAAGATGACAACTGAAATGTCACCCTGGAATTGACACTAAAGGTCTCAGACACTTAAAAGGTCATGCCCACTTGCCCAAAACGTGCAACCACCAGGATAAAGTTACATTTCCATCTTTTGACAAGAGTAAATGCAGTGCAGCGGCTGACACTTAACACGGGGGGCTCTGTCCATTCCGACATGTCGCCGACAGTGACTTCTTATTGTCGGAGTGGCAACACTTCCATAGGAGGTTAAGGTTAGGGCAGAGTTGTCTAAATCAGAGAGAGCTGCCACTGCGGGGTCAGAAACAGCGCTGGTCAATTGTCACTTTACACCTCATAGACTTCAATGCATTTTGTAAACTTCCGGTTCGCCGTTTGTCACTATACGCCAATAGATGTGTGCATAGAAGACCTGGCCCCATGAAGTGAACGGGAGTGACACAACTCTCCGTAGGTAGAAGGCTCTGGGTTAGGGTAAGAGACTTCTTATTATCGGAGTGGCAACACTTCCATAGAGGTTAAGGTTAGGTTAAGAGATAAGGTTAGTGTCTGTCAGAAAGGAGACATGTCTGAATGGAGAGATGCACCCACTTAACACCCCTCACATCAAAGATATTCCACATTAGAATGAAGAATTTGTAAAACAATTAACTTTTTTTTTCCCCCCCCCAATTGATAACTGCCGATTGTCGACAGTCACTTTGCAAAACAATGAGCTCAACTGCTACTTGTGAAAATGTATAATTGTTCGCTCAAACACACTTGCCCATAAGGCAATCTGAAAGCAAACTGTTTAACCAAAACCTTCATGGGCAACCGTTATTGTCAAACCCTTCACCTAATTTTTGGGATACATTTGTAAATAACTGCTGTAATATATTTCCATTTGTGTTCATATTCATTTTCTAATCTGGTTATGTAAAGGAAATCTCAAGGGTGTTGTCCAAAATATTGTTAAAGGCTGACTTCACCACTTTTTCAACCAACCTCCATACATTTAGTCCTCACTAATCTGGTGTTCATTATAAGATGGCACCATTCCCATCCACTCGCTCCTTGTCTACAAGGAGAGCTGTGGACAGTTCAGAAACCTGCCTAGCAGTGACATCAGTGGGCAGGTTTGGTCATTTCAAACGAAATGTCAAAGTAATTTTAAATATAAACAAGCCTACCAGAACAGCAGCTATTTCAGTGTCTAACTTAACAGAAGAGATATGCTGTAGCTTCATGTCATTGTAGGCAGGTTTCTTAGCTGTCAAAACCAGTGTTGATTTTGTTGACTAAAACCGTGATGACAAATGTTCAACTACCTTGTTTCACTGACAAATCAAAACTACGATGACTAAATATATTGACAATTTGGGCAAAAATAAAAACACTTAGCTAAGACTAAATGTTAGAGGGACAAGCTAAGACTAAATGTTAGAGGGACAAGTGGAGAAGAGATCCAGTAGAACTAAAACATGGTGTTGTGCTCTGAAAATAGCAGATCTACAAGCTCACAGCAAGTTGTGGCACATTGTGAGCTTGTAAATCGGCTAATTTCAGCAAGAAACTAAGTGTAAAATCAGGCATTACGATTTTGTAGACCAAATAAAGTGTCGATTTTGAATCAATTATAAAGTATGAGGATGAAAATGGGTCAAAGCATGCCCCTAATCTATTTGAAATGAAAAGACTGACCTTTGGAGGTGTTCATCTTGGCTCCTTTCTTCTTCTTGGGCTGCAGGGACTCTGCCTTCCTGTTCTTCTGCAGTGTATGGGAGGAGGGTGGAGGAGGTGGTGGGGACAGAGTGGAGGAGGTCTCCACTGGAGGACTTCCCTCTTCCATCAGCTGGCTGGGGTGCTGCCTCTTCCTTGAGACAGAGGTGGTGTGGTAGAGGGTTCCGTTCCCATCCTCTTTCCTGGGGGACTTGGGGGTGGGGATGAGCTGGGGGACCAGAACCTCAGTGGCCAGGCTGCCTCCACTTGCTTTGGTATCCTGTGTGGTGGAGGAGGCGGATGAAGTGATGGAGATGGCGTTCACCATCTTCCCCAACAGGACTGAGCCCTCGAGAACCTCTGGCGCTCTCTTGGCCACCGTGGGTGACTGCTTGGCCTTGCCTTAAGGGATGAAAAGATGAATGAATTAAACATAAATAATCGAATCGATTTACAGTGGGGGAAATAAGTATTTGATACACTGCCGATTTAGCAGGTTTTCCAACTTCCAAAAGATGGAGAGGTCTGCAATTTTTATCGTAGGTAAACTTCAACTATGAGAGACATAATCTAAAAAGAAATTCCAGGAAATCACATTGTATGATTTTTAAATAATTCATTTGCATTTCATTGCAAGAAGTATTTGATACGCCTACCAATCAGCAAGAATTCTGGCAAACACAGAACTGTAACATTTTCTTTAAGAAGCCCTCCTATTCTACACTCATTACCTGTATTAATTCATCCTATTGACCCACGTTTGACTTTGTTACCTGTATAAAAGACCCCTGTTCACTCACTCAGACTCCAACCTTTCCACTAGGGCAAGACCAAAGAGCTGTCTAAGGACCCAGGGAAACATTTTTTAGATCTACAAGGCTGCGATGGGCTACAGGACAATAGGCAAGCGGCTTAGTGAGAAGGCAACAACTGTTGGCACAATTATTGAAGCATAATTGTGAATCCAGAACTACTCGGTAGGACTTGGCCAATGACCTGAAGAGAGCTGGGACCACAGTCTGAAAGATTACCATTAGTAAGATACCGTATTGAGGGGAGGATGGATGTGGCCATGTATCGCAAGATTGTATGCAATGACCTCCTTCCCTTAGTAAGTGCATTGGAGATTGGTCATGGCTGGGTCTTCCAGCATGACAATGACCCAAAACACCCAGCCAGTACTGGATCATTCAGATGGTCATTGGTAAACTTCACACAGGCGTAGACTGTGCTGGCTTGAGCAAGGGACCTTACACTGCGCTCACTGCAGGATTTTAATCAATGGCAGTGATGCAGTGTAGTACAGTATCTTGCTAATGGTATGGTAATCTTTGAGACTGTGGTCCCAGCTCTCTTCAGGTCATTGGCCAGGTCCTCCTTCTGGACCGATCCCTCACCTTTCTCATGATCATTGATACCCCACGAGGTGAGATCTTACATGGAGCCCCAGACAGAGGGCGCTTGATAGACATCTTGAGCTTCTTCCATTCTCCAATAAGTGTGCCAACAGTTGTTGCCTTCTCACTAAGCCGCTTGCCTATTGTCCTGTAGCCCATCGCAGCCTTGTGCAGATCTAAAAAATGTTTCCCTGGGTCCTTAGAAAGCTCTTTGGTCTTGCCCTAGTGGAAAAGTTGGAGTCTGATTGATTGAGTGTGTGAACAGGGGTCTTTTATACAGGTAACAACATCAAACGTGGGTCAACAGGATGAATGAATACAGGTAATTGAGTGTAGAATAGGAGGGCTTCTTAAAGAAAATGTTACAGTTCTGTGTTTGCCAGAATTCTTGCTGATTGGTAGGCGTATCAAATACTTATTTATTGCAATGAAATGCAAATGAATTATTTAAAAATCATACCATGTGATTTCCTGGAATTTATTTTTGGATTTCGTCTCTCATAGGGAAGTATACCTACGATAAAAAATTGCAGACCTCTAACAGTCTGCTAGAAGACCTCAGGTTCTCAAACTCTTTCACTTTTACAATACATCTAAAAAATGAACATACCCTGCTTTTTCTTATGCTGTCCAGAGGTAGCCGTTCTGAGACCAGTTTGGGGCTCCTTAGGGACACCTGTGAGTGACAGAGTTTGACAGTGATAAACTTAAATTTGTGTGGCCTATAATGTGCATTTCACAGATCAACCAACCTTGCAATTTCAACATAACCCTAATTTGCACATCACTGCCTGCCAGTCAAATGTAGGATTAATTTTAAGGTTTGCCTCGTTTTCATTGGAATTAAATCTCAAAGGTCCTTCACAAATACTAATGCCACATCTTATTCAGCCCAGTGTCCACATCAAGATATTATCATCTCACATTTGACCTGCTGATGACATCCAAGCAGCTAATCATAATTAAAAAGCTGAACAGCTTTTGTGAACTTTCTTTTTAACCTATACCGATTTAAATTGTGAATGCATACTAGTGGGTTTTCAATCATACAAAAATGTAATATCATTACTACAGACTGCCGCAGAATTGTAGTAAATAGTTAGGCTGTTCTGATCTTCCACACTGGGGCTCCCATTGAAAGTGTTGTGGTTATTCATGTTGAAGATGACCCTAGCTGTCAATACCAGTGTTGATTTTGTTGACTAAAACCATGATGAAAAATGTTCAACTAGCTTTTTTCCCTGACATATCAAAACTAAACTATGACTAATTAAGGCAAAGACTAAATGTTAGAGAGGGACAAGTGGAGAAGAGATCCAGTAGAACTAAAGCATGGTGTTGCGCTCTGAAAATAGCAGCACGTTGCGGCACGTTGTGAGCTTGTAGATCGGCTAATTTCAGCAAGCAACAAAGTGTAAAATCAGGCATTACGATGTCATCGAGGCACTGCCAAAACACATTTTGTAGACCAAATAAACTGTATATTTAGTATCAATTATAAATTATGAAGATAAGGATGAAAATTGACAAAGCACCCTTTTCATTGGTTTAATGTGTGAGAAATAAACAAAGCGCTTAAAAAATAAAACATGCCTCCAATATACGTATTTGAAAAGAAGACTGACCTTTGGAGGTGTTCATCTTGGCTCCTTTCTTCTTCTTGGGCTGCAGGGACTCCCTGTTCTTCTGCTGTGTATGGGAGGAGGGTGGAGGAGGTGGTGGGGACAGAGTGGAGGAGGTCTCCACTGGAGGACTTCTCTCTTCCATCAGCTGGCTGGGGTCTAATAAGAATCAGAATAATGTACACTGTCCTTCAAAGTGAAGCATGGACCGAAGCATGGTTTAACACATCACTGTATTTCATTTGGTAACCGGGAGAGTGGGCACCTCAATGGTAAATTGGTTATTTATTGCAACGATAAATAAAATAAAAAAAGCGTAGGAAAATTGTCTAAAATTAAATAAAGCACACATGATTTGAACATGCACGAACATTTGATTTGTCTAATATTTCAACAATTTAAAAAAAGAAAAAGATGAAACACTCATGGCATAACAATTCATTGTGTAGGTTAAAATTATGTATACCAGTAAGACTCCCTAAATCGGGAGATAAGAGACCGTCAGGTCGCATACACAAACTTTAGAAGGCAATCGTAGCCAATCAGGAGGAAATATGGGAAATGGGACAGATCCATGTTGATGACATGACTGTAGAGATACTGTGTACCGCTCTGTAGGAGCAGTGCCCAAAAATCATGTACATTATGTTCTAACGTTACTGTGGTGTGGCCTATGTTATGAGGAGCCCAACCCACCACATATACAACTCCATCCTAGGGGAAACACTGAAATGATTAATACTTACTGCTAGGGACAGTACTGGGTGTCGCCTCTGCATCCATCGGGGGATTAACGATGGAGAACGTTTTTAGGAATTTCTTATAATCGAAGGACTGTGGAGCTGGGAGATCTGAAATAATGTTTTGCAAACAGTCAGTTTCTATTACAATGACATTTCATTTACTATATCGTTATGAATTTATTATATTCAAATAAATCCAATAAATATTATAGATCTTGGGTATTCATCATAGGGGGTCCTCAGAGTTACTACAGGGGAGCCGCCAAACCCGCCCCTTACATCGGGTCTGCCTGAGAGATCCCAGATGATGGTAAGCAGAGCGGTATGCAGCCAGGCATACGCACTGCTGCCATTATCTGGCGCAGTCAGGTTAGGATGCTGGGGTTCAAGTGGTTAAACTTGAAGTATAAAAGTTTCTATTCTAATGGAAACTGATATTTCTCTCACATATCTCAGAAATTAGTGTAATTCAGCATTGCCATGGATGAAAAGTTTATTTACAGGGGTGCCCGAGTCAAAAAAAATTGAAAAGCCCTGGCTTCTAAATATGCAGACCACCTGCAAACACACATGCATGTTCTCAGAATAAGTTTATACAGGATGGGGCTCCACTCTGGATTCTGAACATTATGTTTTCTGAGATGAATGAGAGAACTTAGTGAATAAAGATCTGTTATCACTGTCTATTAATTAATTACCATCTGGTTAAAAATATCCATGGTATGTTGTTGCAGGCAGATTAAAAAAAATATGTAAAGCCCAACTGCAAATCACGCAAACATTAGTGTCTTCTGCTGTGATATTCAGCTAGTTAGAATATCTTAGCTGCAGTCTTAATACTTACTGTCTTGTTGAGGAGGAGATGATGGGGGGAGATGGGGGTTTGGGGACGAGGGAACAGCAGTCTCTTCAGTATCCACTGGCACAGAGTCGGAGGGTAGCGAGGCAGCACTGGGAACATCTCTCTCTTCAGAATCAGCATCTACTGGCACAGGAGGTTGGGAAGCAGAACTGGTCGACGGATTGGAGACAGGAGGAGAGAGAGAGGTGGACGCTTCTGCTTGCTGGGACCGTTGAGAATCTGAAATGCATATCATTTTGACACTGTAGATTAAGCATGACTCAACAGGCAAGGTAACATAAGTCACATAAATACAGTACAAAGAATACCAGGTAAACAATGAACCCATCATCTATCCAACAACAGGCCATCTAAATAACATTATGTACATTTTGTGTTGAAGAAATATTTGAAGAAACATGAGCAAAAAGCATTTCAAGGATGACACAGGGAGGTGATGTGGAGTGTGAAGGGTAGGGGTGGGTGATATGGTGATAAATATTGTTGAGACAATACAATGTCTCCACGATATGCCTCTTCAGAGACTATATATCGTGATTCGTGATACAATGAGGGAGCCTTATAAAACATCCTGTTGAATTGTTAATAAAGAGATTAATTGCAGAATCCATTTAAACCTGCATTTTGGTCTAAATCAGTTCTCAAACTTGAAATGTAAAGGTCTCCTTATACAAATTAAACCAAATTAAACCAAACGGGTTTGGTTTAATTTGTATATTGTCGGTGGTTGTAAGGAACTTGAAAAATAACCATAAAGAATTGTGATGAGATCATGTATCGTGATACAGCTCGGGAAAATATTGTCATGTTGTATTTTTCCATATCGCCCACCCCTAGTGAAGGGCGAGTTTTCAGGCTATGGCAAAAATTGGTACGAGTATGCAGTTCTGACTTTTATTTCACAGTTTTAGTGTCTAGGGTGGATGGTTGTGCAATTTAGCGTAGGAACCAGTGACGTAGCCAGTTCGGGGGAGTGGTCTAGAGGTTGTGCGCGCGCACGCTCACGCGGTCGCGACCTGCGTGTCCCGCCCCCTACCCACAAAACAAAGGTAGACCTGCCTGTAGGTAGTCATTGTCACTGCAAGCTGCTGTCCCGCAACCACCCCAGCTCCACAGTAGGTTCTGTGTCAGACCCTGCGGGGGGTCTCGGGTCATTGCCCGCAGAGATATGTTTAAGCCCATGATGTACATGGCCATACATGTACTTCACCGTACATGGTACACGTGTGATCGTGGGCCTGCGGGAAATGACCCGAATCCTATTTCCTAGGCTGCGGCCTGCTTTAGTATAGTATCACAGTTATACATGTCATGCCCTTGCCGCTCCTGCGGCTGTTAGTATGCCTATGCTTAGTGTATGCTGCTGCCTTTATTTATCGTGCCGCTGCCTTCTATGTCATGCTGCTGTTCATGTTTGCTGTTGATGCCTTCACGCTGCCATTCTTGTCAATAAAGTATTATTTAACCTAAAGAACGCTCCCCTGAAACATGTTTATATAAAGATCAGTCATCAGCATTCCTGTGTTGTGAAAGGAAAGGTTAGTAGGATGTCATGAAGGTAAGGGGTGCCATTGTCTTACTTAAAACGGTGTGCTCGTATGCCTTGGACATCTTCTCCAAAAAGCCCTTCATGGGCCCTTTCCCTTCAGGGCACAATTTGCTGATTGTCTCTGCAGTGAGTGAATTCTCTCCCTTCTTCTTTCTTCCAATGAACAATATTGGGCTGTACCCCAGGAGATGAAGCTTTTGCACCTACAAACAGAAATACAAAACATTAACACACATACGATTGTACATTGACAGGCACATTTTCCAGGTTTTGCATGCATCCAAATGTTTGTGATTAGATATTGATGATAACCCATTACCTTGCACAGACTGCTTAAGCAACTAAACTGGTCAAAACAGTTCTGTAGAACTTAGAGACCCATGAGATTAAAAATGTTTTAACTCTCCAAGCTCACAACACATCGCAACGCAACACATAGTGAGCTCTAGATCAGCCATTTAGTTTGTGAAGAGCAGCGAACTAATTGGCTAGTTGCAAACCAAATGGCCCCTGATAGCAGTGGTTCTCAACCTGTGGGTCGGACCCCCAGGGGGACCCCAAATGATTTTGGGGGTCCCCAGATGATTCTTCTCACTCAACAGTAAACAGACCAACATAAAATTTAAGTGTATAGACTAGAACATGCATGCGGCCCCCACCTTCACTTGATGCGGCCCACAGGTTAATACCGGAAAACTAATAATATATTATTGATTTCAGCTGTTACAATTCCAAACATGACCTGCTTTAATTCTGTCAGTCTATATTGGTAGCTTAATAGTATAGTAGTATTAAAATGTTATTTTTTTATGTCCAATGTATTTGTATTTTAGGTTCATAAAGTTAACTAAATGCGTTGGAAATTAAATCAGAATGTTTTCAAGATTCCAATAAAAAAAAATAAAAAAAAAAAAAAATTATATATATATATATATATATATATATATATATATATATATATATATATATTTGGATTCCAATTCAAAAGAAGCAAAAATAGCCGATCTACAAGCTCCAAACGCATCGTAGCGCGATGCGTTTTGAGCTTGTAGATCGTGTAGATGCGTTTTGAGCTTGTAGATGCATTTTGAGCTTGTAGATCGGCTATTTTTGCTTCTTTTGTATAAGATACTAGATGACAAAGTAGGATGTAGCAATATGCAATGTGGCCCCCCTGAGGTGGAAATATAGTGGCCCTCGCCATCATCAAAGTTGCCCACCCCTGGACTAGAGCGTATCTGCACATTTCTAAAGTGACAATTTAAGGACTTTTTAATACCTCTAAAATGACAAATTGAACATTGGCCAAATATTAGAGGCAGAAATTGTGGAAATAGCAGATCTACATGCTCACAGCGCCTCGTGTTGCGAGGTGTTGTGAGCATGTAGATCGGCTATTTTCACAATAGAACCATGTTATACAAAATGTAATCCATCAACCTCTTAGTGCTCATCAGGGTGGGGGGGTCCCCAGTTCAAATATGATTATTTTGGGGGTCACGGCCTGAAGAGGTTGAGAAGCACTGCCTTATAGGGCCGTAATACACTTACATGAATCAAACATTACAGATAAGATAGTGTAAACATTAATTTTCATCTGGAACACAAAAGTAACATAAAGATAAGATGGTGTAAACAGCATATTAAGTTTCATCTGGAACACAAAATTATGTGGTGGGGGTCCCTGCTTCATTTCCCAGCAAAGGGTCCCTTCTGAAAAACCTACTAGACCCCTGCTAGATAGATACCTTTATTGTCCCAAGGGAGAAAATCAGTTCCCCAGAGGCAGCACAGCAGTTTTAAAGTTACAAGTTACAGAGAAGTAAGAATAGGAAAAGTACAGTTGTGCTACTACAATGTCTACTACAATGAGATTCTTAACCTAATATATGGTTGTACCTGTACACAAGGTCTTACAATAAACACCACCTTGGCTTGTAACCATGTTACATTTTCAGATGACAGATGATTTGTCTACCCAAACATGTTCATGAACAGAACCTGACAAGTGACAACCTACACTCACTCTAAGTGGCATTAATGAATAGGCCTAATAAACAAGAAATCACATACCATTACATGGGCAGATGCAACAACCCTTGAACCATTCCCATACTTCAGTATTTTCTGGCCATATCCTTTAGCCTCCAACTGGTCTTCTTTCTTTTTGAAGTCCCTCCTCTGCAACATACTGCCGTAGCAGACGGAGCAGGCTTTTCTGGACTTGAAGTTAGGGACCCCGCAATGGGGACAGTCCCTCTCCTGGGGCTTGGTCATGGCTTAGGGAGTAAATGCATGAAACAATATAAGAGTTCGACACATACATGACGTGAAGACATGATGCTTAATTCATGCTAGTACAACTAGTACTTGATTTAGCCTTTTAGCAAACAGTAAACAGTACAACTGACTGAGCTATGATTTCAAGGCCTACCTATCACAATTAGTAACGGGCAGTCTCTAAATGTAACACTTTTGCCTGAATTTACTAGTTTACAATTTAAGCCTACTATATTTCAAGTAAATACTCAAAATCTGCACAATCTTACCTCCTAGAATGTGTGGTTTAATCACTGAATAAAAGTGTTTGAGGAGAGGACGTGCTTATTGTCGAGTCGAGTTGATGCAGCGTTTTGGATCACACAGCTGACTTCTAGAGTGGCTGATTAGAAGCTGTGCCGTGACAAACGGGTTGCCAGATCTTGGCTACAGTCCGATCAGAGCACTGAGCACTGATAGTAGAATGAAACTATACTGCGCTAAACAACGGCTGTCATGAAGTTAATAAAACCCGACAGATATGTTGAAAAGGCCAAAAAGTGCTCGCCCAATGGTATTTTTTCCAGACCAATGCGTCTTACAATAGCCCGATTGTGCTGAAAACCACCCAATCTGGCAACACTGGTGCCATACTGAAGCCATACACATGATGGGTAACGTCACAAATGAAAGTTATATTAGTTACCATTTTATCAATCAATCTATCTATCTATCTATCTATCTATCTATCTATCTATCTATCTATCAATCAATCAATCAATCAATCAATCAATCAATCAATCAATCAATCAATCAATCAATCAATCAATCAATCAATCAATCAATCAATCTATCTATCTATCTATCTATCTATCTATCTATCTATCTATCTATCTATCTATCTATCTATCTATCTATCCATCCATCCATCCATCCATCCATCCATCCATCCATCCATCCATCCATCCATCCATCCATCCATCCATCCATCCATCCATCCATCCATCCATCATTCTATCTATCTCACATAGTTATACAGTAGTAGGCTATTATGTATGCATACAGCATTTTATGTTAGATAAACATTGTCATGGAAAACACTGCCTATACAGAATATAATACAAACACACATTAGCCCTGAAGTGCATTCTTGTGGGCCTACTGTGTAAATTGGTCAGGGGGTCTTCAACAGACATGCCTTATAAAACCTATTCAAAGATAATGCCATGAGATAGGGTTTAAGGCCCAACACACGTACATCAGAGATCAGACCTATATGATACAAGAACCTCGTGTTCTTTTAACGGATGTCTCCATTCTGACATCCCCCCATTCCGACACTAACCCTATACCTAACCTCTATGGAAGTGCTGCCACTCCGACAATAAGAAGTCAATGTCGGAATGGCAGAATGTCATTTCATGTAATCCACAGCAGCATGTCTCACCAGAGAAACGGACGTGTTTTGGCCTGGCGGCCTTCCTCAGTGTTTAAAAACTGATTGTACAGGTATTCCAGCCATATGTTGTTATAAGGGTCACTGTATCTCCCAGCACAGTCTCAACAGCATAGAGGAGACAGGGCCATATAGAAGGACATCAGCCCAACTGCCTCTAAACCTGTATCTGCTTCTTTGTGCAAGAAGGGAAGGACACATGACAGAGGCCTTTAAAACCATGACCTCCAGCAGGCTATGTGTGCTTGTTTCTGACCAAACAATCAGAAACAGTCTCCATAACAACCCAGTTTCTACTTTCTAAGTGGAGAGGTGTAACGATAACAGTGGCATGAGGGCCTGTGCTCACAGCGCTGCATCGTGTGGCACGAGAGAGCACCAGAATTGGCAGCTCCATTCTCTTCAAAGATGAGAGCAGGTTCTATACTGTATACTGGGATGCAAATGTGACAGGCGTGTGAGGGTAGATAGCAGTAGCCTGTCTGCCTGTTTTTAGGTACTGGGATGCAACCCACAGAGCAATTGTGAGAACTCACTGTGGTGTGATTCCCTGGCCTCATGTAGACAGAGTGTGTAGACAATTCCTGGAAAAACAAAAACATTAAAGCCACAGACTGGCCATCTTTTTCACCTGACCTGAATCCAATTGAACATCTGAACCTCTGGACAGCTCCTCTGGACAGTATGCTTTGTGGGTCACACATTGTAATTTTGGGTTGTGCTCCATTGACAATGTACACGTGTTCTTTCTCATATTCTGCATATAGATATTCATATTCAATAGTCATTGCATACCAGTTGTTAATGCATTCATAAGTTAATATTTGATCGATTGAAAATCAATAGCCTACTTGAACCATTCATTTAGAGACCCATGCAGTGCAGAGTGCATATCTCTTGTGCCAGAAGGCAAGTACTGGGATGAAATCCTCAGAGATTGTGAGAGCGTACACATATAGTATATTGGATGACAAAGACATTAGGGACATCACCCTATCATTACTCTCACCTAAATCCAATTGAACACCCATGGAACTACTTTGCCTGTTCATAAAATGTACAGAATGTACCTTTGTAGAGACCCTTTTAAGTTTGTGTTGGGCTCTGGAATAGTGGGTCTCAGCCAGCCCAACTTACAACAGGGTCTCCTTGACCTCTGGGCCCATACATGTGCCATATGGAATCTAGTTCTATGAGTTATCAAATTTGAACTTTCATGCATTTCACCAAACTGGACTTTAGATTGTGCATTCATGCTCCACCAGAACTATAACTAATGCCTAGCTATTACATAGTAATAGACCAAATGGGGTAATTCATTCTAACTATATTTCTTCTGGACTTAAGGTCCTGCTTTTTGTGTGTCTGGTTGACAGCTGAGAAGATACAGTACTATTTAAGACTAAGATAATGGAGGTTGATACACTGTACATATGCTTATCCAGATACTCAGTTAAAGGCCTGTCAATACTGTACTCATTACAATGTAGTCAATCTCATAATCACTGTTGATCTTCACATATCCATTCATATATGCATTGGCTATTAGATGTACTGTATGCATATTTGTTGGTGATATATAAAATCTATAATTACAGCCTATTGTCATTCAGACTCAGAGCAGATCTCGTCTACTTGATTATACGTCTTGGTTTTGACCCAGACTCTTACCTGTTCTTACTACTGTTACTTGTGACACATTCATTTAGACCTAGAGAACAATCAAGATTAACTTATATTCTCTCTTAAAGACTGTAGTGACTCCATGAAATATGACTGCTCCAAGTTATGACCAAATCAAGCTGTTTGCATGTACAATTTATTCAGTGATCAATAATTCAATATGCACACATATCACAATAAAAGATTCAATTAAATGAACACAAGACTCTGCACATGTGTTTCCAAAAGTGTGTGTGTGTGTTAGCTGTATTTGTGTTGATGGGTTGTGTATGTGAGTGTGTTCATGTGGTTGGCAGCTGTGTGCCTATCAAAACCTGTACCGTGAAAAATCTTAAATCAAGTACATTGTTGTTTTCTTTTTAACTGTCAAACATTCCTTTTATGATCTCTGTTCAGAATTACGTTTTAACATCTTTATGACTGCAAGGTTGAACATCCCACAGTTATCTCAGAGAGAGAAATAAACAGCCTCATCCCATATTGTTACACTCAGTAAATATATACTTTTCATACAGTATTATTTATGACACATTGCTCTCAATGAGAACTTGTACTGTTACAACTGTACCTCAACAACTTAGACTATCCCCAATTCGTAAAGGTTCATAAAAAAGGAAACATGGCTTTCAAGGAGTCAATAATGGTAATTTAGCTTCAAATGTCTTGATTTTAGCCTTTTTACAGCAAGATATATACAATAACATTTACATATGAGTTAATCTGAAGAAAATAAACACTAAAGCATATTGTCTTCAGGGGTTGACACGAAGGTCTCAGAGGCACTTGCCCGTCGAGGCAAGTACAGGTCATGTTCTACTTGCCCAAGGTCATGCCCACTTGCCCTGAAAAGTAAACCGTCCGTTATAAAGGTACGATTTTAATTACTATTTAACACTTATTTCTTTACTTTCTAGGGCTGTGCGATAAATAATGTCATGCTTCAATACCTCCAAATACCTAAAGGTACATAGCTATGACTGAATATGTCTATGGTTTTACTCTTGTTACATTCCACAGATCAGAAGACAGAGCACGCTGACCATGTTTAGGTGTTTAGACAGATATCTCGTGTTGTGTTTATCGACGGTTGTTGCGTTCCCTCTCAAACAAGCACTTGCCCGGTCGGGCAACCTGAAAGCAAACTCCACCTGCCTCAAAGTTTTAGTTACCTGCCAGGGGCAGGTGGGCAAGCCTTAGTGCCAATGCCTGGTCTTATACCATTGATTCTCAAACTTTTTGGCCTTCAGTATCCCCTTTTCCTGATTGCTGAATCCAAGTAACCCCTTTAATCAACAACAACATTTTGAATAGATAATACTGACATCAAAAGTCCGGTTTTTATGTCTATATGTTGAAAAGGCTGTTTTCTATTTAGTAAAAAAAATATAACTTATTTTGTTTTAAAGGTTTACAGAGCAGTACATTCACTTAGTCGTACATAAAACATAACAGAAAAATAAATGTTTCCAATTTCAAGTACCCCTGCATATCCCTAGGGGTACACGTACCCCAATTTGAGACACACTGTCTTATACAATATAGAAAGCAGAGGGTATAACA
This sequence comes from Nannobrachium achirus, assembly GCF_963921795.1. Classification (NCBI taxonomy): domain Eukaryota; kingdom Metazoa; phylum Chordata; class Actinopteri; order Myctophiformes; family Myctophidae; genus Nannobrachium; species Nannobrachium achirus. Next base: position 51,775,430 of record NC_137822.1, on the reverse strand, counting down.
ATGGACACACAAACACACAAAAAGTCCATTACTGCCACAGGTCCTCTGTCCTTCCAAACTTGAACACCAGACCCCCCATGAAAATGTTAGCATTTTGGAAGAAAATAGCAAAGTCAGGGTAGGTTTTTGAGGCACTACGAAGACTCCAAACAGGATCCACATGGAGGCGATGAGGTTGCCAAAAGCCAGCATGAAGCCGATGAACAGCCAAATAAGAGCACGTCTGTCCCATGCAACCTTCGCTGTAGCCGCCTCCTCTTACTCGGCCATTTGATACAGCATTTATCATGAGAAAGTCCACTGTAGCGATGACTCCACATGTGAAGAACAGAACCCCAGCTGCTATAGATACAATGGTGTTTCTTCTCTCACCACCAGTCCACATTGCACTCAGAATCTCCACAGCATATTCCGTCCAGGAATCCTGACATGACTTTTCTTTGTGTTTTTATGCGCAGTCCATACACACCCAGTTGGTGTTGGCAGGCATGTTGCAACGATATTAGTGGCCAATCGATTTAACAAACTATAACCTAAACTGGGCAAAATGGAATCCATTGTTTTTTGGTACAAAATTCGCCTCAACCATGTCACAGACTTCACAGTCAAAGTTGGTGACATTTCAAAACCACAGTAAAAGAGTACCTGTCACTCAAGATAAATAAATCCGCAAAATAGTGTTCCAGTGTGGCAGGCGACAGGCGCTGTTCAACAGTCTACCTCTGAATCAGAGCTTTCAGAATCAGAAGTTAAGAAGAAATCTTCATCTGGATCATCAGTGTCCACAACATCACTGTCATCCGACGATGATAGAGCATTCATGTACAATTTCTGTACATGCCTCTGCAGCTCTCTCACTTCCATCTGCTTTTTGCCAATGAGGCAGGTGCGACCGTTCAAGGCATCCTCTGTTAGATGTTCTAAAAAAGGAACAGTGTGTGTCACTATACAGGCAAGCAACACATTTACAACATAAACATAACATGGTGAAACATGATATAAAAACTTCAAGTAGCACATTTACCTTGCAACGTGTCTTCACTTGGCTGGAACTCTGATAGGACTCTGGCACGGGCCTTGAGACAATCCCAGTGCTGCTTCATTTCTCTCACAAGGATCACCTTTTCTTCTCGAAGCCTTCGAACAGCCATGACCTTGTCAAAGACTTCCTTTTTGGTGCTGTAATTTACAGAACCTGTAACACAAAGATATGGAAGGTTGAGAGACCATTGCACAAAGAATGTAGCTGCATAGACAATTTCTGTCATTCACATGTATGATTAATCAGTATGAAGTCAGGTACACAGTAACATAAGATGGAAGAATACACACAGGACATTAAATGCGTACCACTTGGTGTAATTTGCCACGGCCAGGGTTTTTCGGTGTCCAGGATACTATCAAAGCACAGTACTTGGTCAGGTGGAACGAGGGTGTTGTATTCTTCCACCATGGCCTGCAAAGTGCTCTTCTGTTTCCTTATTTGTCGGCGGATCCTATGCCGTTGTTTGTTGCTGTCTGAGAGGAAAAAAAAGGGGGAAAAAAGTTTAATTCAAGATCCCTATGACTCAAATATGCTACTCCAAGTGTCTTTTTTTAAAGTTCCCCAGGTTTGGACAGATGTGGGGAAAACTACATCTTCCTACTGTGCACCTTGGTCATGGATTCTCCAAAAATATCTTAAATAGGACACATTCATATCCATTGATGCATTTAATGGCATCATAAAGGCTTGAGAGGCCAAATGGTTGAATAGACTTCTTAATGTATTTATTGTGGATTTATATACGGTACATGTGTGTTGCAGATATTTCATTGTGAATGTTTTATAAGAGTGCCATCTTGGCCAATTCTCTCTTGTAAAGGTGGGGGCGACAGTCTGTAACACTGCCTCACAAACACTGGACACAGATAGCTGCTTTATCTTAGTAAATAAGGAAAATGTTTCGGGCAGGGGTCTGAAAAGCCATAAAACATACCATTTTGAGGGTAGATGCTTTGATTTCTTGTTCTGATACTGCTTGCAAGGGTCTCAATCTTCTGGCACAGATTCTGCGGTGTGCTTCGATGATCCGTTTCTCCTGGAAAAAGTGATCCAATACAATGTCAACTTCATTTAAAAAAGGAAAATAATATTCACCAGTAAGACTCCCTAATCGGGAGATAAGTGCCCGCCAGGTCACATGTATCGCTTGAGATGAGAGCAGATGTTGGAGCAGCCTGTGGAGGTTTTGAAAGTAACTTCAACCTGACGGTCGCAATAACTTCGTATGAGATCATGTTTTTTACTTTCTTACCATGTGCCCATTCTTTGACATCTTGCACGAATTCTTCCACTGTGTGTTCCTCCAGTTGAAGTTGGGCTTTCAGGGCTTCCAGGTCTGCCAACTTGACTCGTAAAGCTTTAGAAGTCTAAAATGACAAGCAAAACAATTTCAAAATTCTAATGTGCAAGGTTTAGGCCTATAACAGCAACTCAACTCCTTTTATCGTGCAAAAGTTGCAACGCATGTGGCAAGGCTATAAGCAAGTGTGCAGAGCTGTGTATTTTGAATTAGTTACATGGCCATGAAATAATAGTGTCTGGGTACCTTACGGTATCTTTGAGAAAGGGAGTTAGCCAGGTTGTCACGTTTCTGCTGGTTCCATCTCATGGCCAAAATTGTGAGCATGTCATTGCGTCCTGCAAGCACATAAAGATGAGTTCTGCAACTATTCCATTCCCATGTAATTATGTCATTCAGACTACTGTATACAAAGGTAGAATTATATAGCACCTTCTTTTGACATGTGCTTCGTTGTAACTGCTATCCTGGACAGAAAAGCATTACACTGCTCAACCTCCTCCCCCAATGTGGCACCTGCTCCGTCTTGAAATGCACCACTCCATTTAACCTGGACAGAGATACACACACCTGAATATCAAGGAGATTGATTACAGCCAATACCTTTAGCAAGTCTTAAAAGACCCTTTAATTCAACAAAAGATAAATACTGATTCAAAAGGACACAATATCCTTCCACGAGTTCTGTGTAAGTCCAGTACAGGCAGATAAAAACCAGTGAAAACATAACCTCCTTGAAAGCAGAAGATAAATCAGTCCTTGAACTTTTACATGAGTGTTAGTGTATTACAATGCATTGTTACAAGTGGATGTGAAATCCAATAAATGTTCTTTTACCTCACACTTGTGGTCATGATTTTTTGCGTGGACCGTGGATAAGAATGGCCTCATAGTCAGAAGAGGCTGGAGCTCTGGACACTTTGCAGACACTTTTTGCAAGTACGGCCAATACTTGCACGTAACATCCATACAAAAGAATGTTATGTCATGCTTGGACGCCAGTTGTTTATGCAAGAACATAGGGTATGCATATATTTCACCCCTAAACATGTTCAACGCCACAAGCAAGACACCGTGTCTGCAGACAGCCAGCTCCAGCCCCTCCTCATCCAGCTTACTCCTGGACCTTTCTGATGTTTCCTTGGCCGCCGACCACTCCCCACCACAAACACCCTTTCCTGGGACCTACATGGTATAAAATTATAATAGACAAAAGCTCTTGTGAAAGGGGAACAATTCTATCTGATATTTTGAGGATTAGAACAAATTATTTTTAAAGCATGTAAAGCAAGTAGTGCCAAAAACATGGCACTACTTAACACCACTAAAATCCCAGGATCTGTATTCTGGGCAATGTTTTGCAGAAGATAGTAGATCGTCAAGCTCACGTGTCGCAATGCAACACATTGTCGATCGGATATGTTCACTGAAGATATTGTACAACTTTTCATTGAAAATAGCAGAGAGCTTGTCGATCAGCTATTTTTGGTAAATATATTGAATGTAGGGTGAAAATATAAAGTCACTAGTAGTATAGAGCCCTGAGGGACTCCAGTCAATAGTGAATAGGATTTAAGTTGTTAAATTATATGAGAATAATTTACTTAATAATCAGAGAGAAGAACAAGTCATTACCTGTTTGATGTTGGAGTGTATATGAGCCACAAAGCTTGTCACTTCTTCATCATTGGCCATGAATAAACCATCGAAGATGGCTTGGTCCTTGGATCTGAAAAAATAAGTTACATTTAAGATGTTGGACACTCCAAGTTCAAGGTTTTGCCAGACTGATCATGCAGGATCTCTCAAACATTCATGGCAATATGGAGGGGAACGTTAGAGTGATCACATGTAATCAATTATTTTGCTATATCTTGATATTAACAGTGCCGATGTGTACAATACCTTGCTGTACTGTTAAACCTGTAGTGTTTGCGGTTCCCATCAACACAAACCGCAAGCATTGCTGGTGTGCAAGCAGGACAGCGAAATGGTTCCTCCTGGCAGAGGGAATCGATCTCATACTGAACAGCAGCCCATTCAAAAAAACTTTTTTGAAAGCTGTCAGATGAAATTCTCCCAGTCTAGAAAAACAGCAGCAGGTAAAAACAACGGTTTAGCAGCAATGTTCATATCCAAACACTAATATAATTTTACAATGTTTGAAGTGCAGACTGAAGAATTGAGTACTTACGCGGCCAAAGCGAACAGTCCTTTTCTCCAGCATTCTTAAAAAAGCCTGAAGTGACAGCCCTGGTGAGGCCATCTTCATGTCTTCAAAACTATGAAACAAGTCTGCCTCATAAATTGTTGCATAGTTGAGGGTGGCTGGCCAGTAGCCACTTTCTAGAAGGTCTTCCACTTCTGCCTCCCACGAAGCCTGGCACCGCTCACAGGACAGCTGTGGCATGTTGAGATCATACCGTCCTACAAAGTAAAATATACATCCACTGTAATGTTCTGACTGTCAAAGTTACACTGCCATCTTAATCATAACTGTTCAGTAATGATGTTTGACTTGTTTGGAAGTCTATGAACTATAATGAATAAGTCTAGAGTAGGGTTGGGTATCGAAATTAGGTTCAAAGAAGGAACTGAATAAAAAGTGCTGGGTACCGGGCACCCATACGAATGAAGGAATCATAACGGAAGACCGAAGTATGTACAGTGCATGCAGTATGTACCTCTCTCAAAAATGTGTACATGGATGCTGGGGTTAGAGTGGGGGTGCACATAACTGGTGCGCAAGTGTGGTCAAAATAAATGATGTTCGGCAGATCAAACGAAGGGGCGCTATTGTGTACCGGCTGGTACCAACAATGTATTTATTGCGTCACTCAGTATCTAACTCTGGTGTCACATAATTCTAATATCTTCTACTTCTGTAAATTGACTTCAAAATATAAACATTGTTGATCCTATTACAGTGACTATTACAAAGCCATCCATCATGACACTGGCCGGTCAAATGTAAACTGAACACACATGGATTAGGATTAATCACATGCAGAATGGTGCGTTCTGTTTGAACCTTAGCAGTGACAGGGGAGTGGTTCTTTATCTTATGCTGATTCAAAAATAATGTTGCAGTAATGACAAAAAAAGCAGCAGAACAGCAACTAATGGATTTGTGCTCACACACTTTAACAGTAGTGATGCGCTCAGAACTACACACAGTGTATCTGCAGTCTGGTAAATTGTTGTCAATTAAATAAGCAGTCTGCCAATGTATGGAGTATGTATTTCTGATATTAAGTTCTTGAGGGAGTTGTTGAAAAGGGAAACATCCTTTTTTCAAAAGTGCAGAGGGGGAAAAAATGTATTACCATTTATTGTGACCAAAGCAACTGCCTTCCCTTGGACGACCCTCAGTACCTCTGGTGGACAGCCACAGATTTGGTCAGGCACCCGAATAGGCAAGAATCTCACTGAAAGGAAAGGATAGATGGCTCAATTTCAGGATCCACCAGTTTGATTAGACCAAGGATTAGACCCCATTTTATGGACCCTGTAAAATCACTGTAAAATCTTCATTAAACACTGTCATTCATGCATTCAACACATCACGTTTAGATTACTGCAACATACTTTACACTGTATGGCCTAACCCAGAAATACATCTCCCGTCTGAAACCAGTTCAGAATGTTTCCGGCAGGCTTCTGACCAACACCAGGAAGCTGGACCACATCAACTCTGTCCTGACTACTCTTCACTGGCTTCCAGATGTTTTACGAATTATTTTATCAACTTTTAGGGCTTGAAAGGGTCTTGCACCCCAATATCTTGTTGAGCTCCGTATAACCCTCCCATGCCCTAAGGTCCTCAGGCAGGGCCCTCTTCAAAAAGGTCCCTACAGCTCACCTTGTCACCAAGGATACTCAAGCCTTCTCCTGTCAAGCTCCCAGACTCTGTAATGCTCTACCTATTAGGCCATGGCTATACGGAGCTGGATCTTTCATATATCCCGGTTTTTCAGATATCCACATAAAAGAATATCTAGGTCCACACGAGAAAGATATCTAGGTCTAAAAAAATCTGTGTCCCCAGACCTCCACTGGGGGACAAGCACACACACAGTAAAGTCTTAAGAGATATCCGGGTACCGTGTCTACACGGATCCAGTGAATCGGATATTTTTCAATGTCTTCACTTTTTATCCGGTTTAAAAAATATCCAGCTTCGCGGCCGAAATATCCTGCTTTGTGTGGCTGCAAGCCCCAACAGCACAAAAAAATGTCTAGCTTCAGAAATATCCAGCTCCGTGTAGCCAAACTAGCCATGGCCTATATCTATTTGCCTAGACGACACTATCATATCTCTGCTGTCGGGCCAAAACCTCCTAACTCAAAAATGTTAATTTTCAGGAAATTGAGCTGGAATTAGGATGTTCTTTTTACTACGTTTCATTGGTTCAATATTTTATTTTAACCAACACACAGACGTAAAGGGTGTTCAATAGCACATATTTATGAAAAAAGAGAGGGCCAATCGGGTGGAGTTTAGCTGGTTTGGCAAAAATTGTGGAGTTAGGAGGTTTTGTCCCAAGCACTTTTTACTACTTTCCATTGGTTCAATATTATTTTAAACAACACTTAAATGTAAAGGGTATTCAATAGCCCTGATTTATGACAAAAAAAATCTAAAACCTCAAAAATGGAGTTAAGAGGTTTTGCCAAGACAGTGATGATATACTTTAAATATCTTCTAAAAACACATATGTTCAGGAAAGCAACCATCCATATGCCAATATACAGTAGCTTCCAGTTTGTTCTTATATAGCCTAGTCCTAGAAGGACAATATAAGTCACCAGAGCAAAGGACGGGTGTCTTCATTGATTCTAACATAGCTTAAATAGTGTTTGAAGTTACAATGGCTAGGTATAGGAAGGGGGCATGTCTGATAATATGAATACCAAATATGTAAATACTAAATCAAGCAACTTAAAAACTGTCTGGGGTACAAACAAAAGCCTAAGACTTTAAAATGACCCCAAACATAATATTTGCATAAATATTGCTTTATGTGACCATTCAAAATGTTTGTTGACTAGGATTCATTTATACATATGTTGTACTTGTAAGTTGGATAATAGCGTCTGTTAAATGCCTACATACTACATAGCAGTTCGAACTTACCACATTGTCTAATAGCCTCATCTAAAACACAACTGGTTGGAGGCAATGGCTGGAAGAAACCAGAGGTCATTGCATCTCGGTTGTGCAGGACAAGAGTCTTGTTGTGCCTTACAATGTCGCATTCAGCACAGAGGAATGGACATGGAAGGCAGGCTCTACATCGGACAGCTGCCGTGTTGGTCCCACAATGGTTGCAGATCCGTGTTGTCACATTCCCCTGTGCTAAGATGCTATTGACAAGGTCTGGTCTCTTTGCCCTCCATCTCTCTGAAAAGAGAGCATTGCGAACACTCCAGTCCATGTTAGCCGGTCTTTGTCCAGTCTCTTCTGGCTCATCAGAGCTACACGTGTACTGCAGAAGATCTTGCAGAAGATGTTCTTCTGCTGTTTTAAAAGAAAGAAATGAGTATATATGAGGCTCAATAATAAAAAAAATTCCCGCTGTTTGAACATTTGTAAACAAATTACACAAAAACATGGTACTGTAACTCAATTGTAACAATGGGCCTCATTCGTTCTTAAGATGAAATGTATTATTAGACCCACTTAGAAAGTTTTTAAGAAGACTTTGGCATTCACCTATGTTTTCTTTGTGATCTATTCTTGGACAAAATCTGAATCTACGCAAACCGGAGATCATTCTTAAAAGCTGTAATCGTAAAGGGGCGTAAGGGTGGCCTTTGAGTTCTAACGTGTTAGTGGAAAGAAGTTCCAGGGGGGAGACAGCAAAACAAGGAACAGTTTTACCACTATAACGGTATTTTAAACTTTCTTTGAAAATACTTGATCAAGCTGTAATCTCACATTGCAACCCATTACTGCCCATGTTGAGCTTGTAGATTGTCTAATTTCAAAATATTTAGATAAATCTTGAAAAATCTTCCCTGGCAGAAAATATTTTCAGATGGGGGTCAGCAGAATAACCATTACCACCCATGGGGATTGGTGGGAGGCTCCCTATGGTAATTGGGATATGTGGGGCGTCTACCTATTATAATTAGGATTAATTGGCACACCCAGTTACAAGGATTGGGATTCATCATCTTAAGAACATATTAGTTACGAACAATTCTGCCTTTATAAGAACGTTTCATGAATCTGACTCGACTTCACTTAAGTTAAGAATTCCAGTAGGAGAAGAAAACTAAAAACTAAATACACTAAATATACAATAGACTATGAGCTTATCTTACACATTACACAACATTATACATAGTACAGTATGGGTCGATCCACACTCTAATAAAGAGCCTAACTAATTTCGGTTTGGCACTAGGCGAAACCCAAATATGGTTCGCCTTCCCCCGGTTCGGGGGGGCGTCAACCGACTAAACTCGGCTCCTCGGTGCTACCGAAATGTTGTGACCTTCCGACTTAATTTCGTTACTCAGCGGTGTCTTCTCATTCATTCAGCCCGGCTTCACGTTCATATTCTCGGCTGTGAATCCAAGGAAACAGCAGTCGTTTGGGAGGGAGACACGCCGACTTCCAAATGATTGTGGACGCCGTGTATTGAGTGTTTCATAGCGAATACAGACAGTGCAGCTGGGTCTCGCTCTGGCTGTAGAGTGATGGCAGGCAGGGCGCGACAGACACGGACGGACGGACGGACGGACGGACGGACGGACAGACACACACACACACAGAGCTTTGGTGCATGTCTTGCTACTCGCCGACCATTTTAAAGAGAAAAGAAAAGCAAAGACACAACTTTGCTAATGTTCCGTGTTGATAGGTTTTCCACAACGAGTTGTGACTGCGTGGTGATAAGCATGCAGCAAGAGAGGCAGCCGCGGCACGTCTATAATGTGAGCTTGTAGATTAAATGTTTTCGACAGAGCTTGAGCATTTGTGAGAGTGACTGAGAGAGAAAGAAAGAGACCTATGGAACGGACCCCGTGTCCCTGTCACTGGTGCTGCTGCCTGCTGGAGCTGCTACTCACTGGACCTCCAGTCATTCAGCGTGCAGCACGAGGGCCAGTCAGATATGTATCCGCCCTGCAATGCTCATCTATCGGCCACAAACGTTGTCATGCCATGGACCTCCAATATTTAAAAGCGACTTCGGCACTAGCCGTTAAGAAAGTATGGATGAACTCCCCCCGAACCTAAATACTTTCCGGCCGGGGAGCCCTCCCGAACCGAAATTAGTTAGGCTCCTTATTAGAGTGTGAAACGACCCTATATATTGACCTACCATCAAGGACTGTCTCTGAAGCAGGCTCTGGAGCAAAGGACGCCTCTGCATTCGGGTGAGCGGCAGGAGCAGACTTGGAACCGTATGGTTTACCTGTAAAGCAAAAAAAATATACCCATTACCTATTAAGCAGTATTTATAATTTCCTGCCATGGCCAAGTTGCTAGAGGGGCCACCTGGTAATTAGAAATGACACAGGTTCGACCCTGAGCTCTTGAACAAATCACCCAAGTATTCACAGAGTGAGGGCTGCTACACTGACTGCTCTATCCCCAAAATGTACATTACATTGTAGGGATGGGACGATATGAAAATTTCATATCACGATAATTGTGACAAAAGAAATCATTATTTTATGATATTATCGAGAGAATCTAAATCCATTATCCTGGGGCGCCGTGGAACATTTGCCAAAAATAGCAGATCTACAAACTCATAACACGCCGAGTTGCGACGCATTGAGAGCTTGTAGGTCGGCTATTTTTTGGCAAAGACATTTGATAGTGAGTGAAAAAAGACATGTATCAAGTACATATATTATAAGTAAGTTTTACCAATTATAGAGGGTTTAAGTGGTACCGAATAAGCAGCTCGGCAAATAAAAGGTGAATGGATCCCAGAGCATGATGGAGGACGATATCACCATAAATTCAATCTCCACGATACGATTATCGTGAGTGCTTTTGATCACGATAAACGATTATATCGCTTATCGTCCCATCCCTATTACATTACCGGTAGAATAGGCAGTCTGAAATAGGGGTGCCAACAGTTAAAACCAAAGATATTGTGTGATTTGGGCTAAGTAAAACCTTTGGTTAAAAAAAGCTATATATTCTGATAGTTATGACTGTTATACCTATAGTATAGAATGTTCCAAGAAATAATATCCTGAAAGAGTTTTCTCTACTGGTTGGAATACAATTGGCTTGACTTAGCCTCAAGCAGTTAACTTACATGTTATCAATCCACATCTAAATTGCAATACCCTCTATTGACAGCCCATTGACCAAACATAAATCAGAAATGTAATTTAGAAATAGGTGGTGTATGCAGAACGTACAGTGAGTGTAATAACAATGATTGTGTAAGGAAGGGCTGTCTAAAACCATTTAAACATTTAATAGAACATGGCAGGTATTTGTAAGAAAATTACACACTAACCATCTCGACGTCTCCGACTAACAGCTGGTCTCTTGCTTATCACGTTGCCATCGGCATCCCTCTCCCTCCACTTCACTGTCAATGGACGAGGACGAGGTGCCTTCACTGATTGTGGAGGGGGTTCCTCTCCCACAAATTCATCCAAACTTTTGAGGATGTCATCGTCCTCGGCAGTGCCACTCATACTAAAAACAGACAGTGGAAAATAAGAGGGTTAGGCTATACAGTAGCTTGCTTTGCTTCTTTATTAGCTACGGAGTTCACGTATGGTATCGTGACGCCCCACAAGCACTTAAAACTAAACTCCAAACAGCCCAAAATAAACTAATTAGGGTCCTGCTTAACCTTCCCTATCAGACTCACCTCACCGCTACTCACCAGTTAAGAGTGGGGTGGCTCAGAGTAGATGACAGAGTACAGCAACTTGCAATGGGCCTGGTGTACAAGATAAACTACACCACTATGATACCCAAGTACCTGTCAAAATACTTTATAAACATTAAACACCAGAGGCAGCGCCACAGATCACTTCCAACCCAGAGTCAAAACCAACAAAGGGTCAAACTCGTTTTTCTGCTATACCACCAAAATGTGGAAAGCCTTACCGAAGGCCATAAAGGAGTGTGGATCACTAGCATCCTTTAAAATTGCCCTGAAAAACCACTTACAGGCAGCAGCCGTTCGCAACTGGTAAAAAAATGAACCTAGCCCAACCCTACCCTCCCCTGCCCCTTCTTTGTATATACTGTTTGTTTAGACTTACTGTTTTCTTTTTCTTTACATATCTACTGCATAGTACTGTGTTCTATTTGTCTGTCATTCAATGTTATATGAGATACTTCAATGGTTTCCAGTGGAAATAAGCTTAGTCTTTTCATGGATCTCCTTTTAGTAGACCTTGTACCAGTGAACTGTACCGTCATGAAACTGTACCTTTTCCTATGCAAACTTCTAATAAAGTCTTCAATCAATCAAAGCTAAAGCTAGCCAGGCTATAGTTTGAAGTTGAACGCAATATACATACAGGCTGATGATGAATACATGAAAGATCGACCCAAACTTCTTTCCCAACGGGTCTGTGGCCTTAAGCTAGATGCAGAATAGACTGAAATCTAATGTTTGCTTCTGGGGGTCCCTGGAACAAAATATTTTGTGATAGGGGTCCATCCGTGGAACAAAATATTTTTAGATGGGGTTCTGCGGCCAAAAACACATTTTGGGGGTCCTTAAACACTGATAAGCCCATTCTACAAATGTCTTCTAAATCCTAACAGTTTTCTGAAAATAAACTTATGTTAATATAATTTTCTCTCAAACTTTGTCATGTCAAGGACCCCCAGAATGATATGTATTTGTCCACGGACCCCCATCGCAAAATATTTTGTTCCAGGGACCCCCAGAAGCAAAGCTTTGATTTTAGTCTATTCTGCATCTAGCTTAAGGCCACAGACCCGTTGGGAAACGAGTTTGGGTCGACTTTGTTTTAAGTCGGCTTTTCCTGTTACCCTGATGATTAATAAGCTGAATTTGCACAAAGTGCACATTGGATTACAATTGCCAACAATATCTTACCTTTAACTTGAGCTGTGTAGATGCAACACAACGTGGTAGTAGTAGTAGTACCGCGGTACTGTGTTCTATCCGTCTGTCTTAAATGTTATATGAGAAACATAAAGAGATTCCTGTGTATATACGCTGTGAAGTTTACTAGGATCTCCTTTCAGTTGACCTTGTAGCAGCGAACTGTACTGACATGAAACTGTACCTTTTCCTATGCAAACTGACAAAAAATACTTCAATCAAAACGATAGTCCAAGTCCAGAAGAAACGTGGGTCTGTCTGTGTACTGTTTACCACCTATGTGAGGGAGCTGCATTAGCGTTAGCTGCAATAAGACATCCGGTGCCGATCTCTTCAGAATAAGAGTACACCTGAGGCAATTGAAACATTTTGAAAAACGAATAATTGTCCCATGATATGCACATTCAAAATATAGATTAAACATTTAAACGAACACACACAATGCTAATTATGTTTCTGGGTAAAAAAAAAAAGTTTTATTAACATTAGAAAAACATTATAAATGGATAAACACCCTAACCCTAACCCTAAATCAAACACGTATTTTTTAAATACATTTGTGTCTTTAAAATAAACATTATTTAGTGGACTTTTATTTTGAAGGCTGGAGCTTGGTTTATTGCAGCCCGCTCCCAAACCGGAAACGCTAATACAGCTCACTTCACGGACCTCTGTTTACCTCTGTCGCCAAAGAAAACTGAACGTCGCCGTCGCGTGATGATGACGTCGGTCTTAAAATAGGAAATAAAATATTATCGTTTTGCTTACTTTATCCACTCAAAACATAACGTTGGCTCTTGTATTGCACATTGTTTGAAAGTATAAAATCACGTTATTTTTACACACAGACAAGAGATGAGGGTTTTATCAAACACAATTGTAGGACATGTTATATCAATCCAGCCACTTGATTGGCCAGCATATATATATGCGCGGTGCATGCTGGGTAATCTATTGCTGTCGGATAGTATGCTTTTTCCCAAGTTATTCCTTCACATTTGCTTAACTATGACCAACATTTAACAAAAGTTACATTTTTAAATCAGATCAGAGACAAACAGCTTTTTATATATTTTTTGTATTACGAGAGTCATTTGGTCTCGTCTCGTTCCATTGCGCATGCGCCAAATACAACCGTCCTGAAAAGGGAATAACTGACGTTTTGGGTCTGCAAAGTCGGACGTTTAGGGCTACTGACTAAACTGCAGAATGTGACGAGCTAGGGGTGAGAA